>NC_041389.1:142584539-142621877 GCF_002162155.2 Triticum dicoccoides | reverse complement strand
CACCACACCCCGACACCCCGATCCCGACACGACACCCCGACACACAGACCACGACACCACACCCCGACACCCCGACCCCGACACGACACCCTAACCTCGAAACAGCACCCGGACACCGACATGACACCCCGACCCCCTAAACCTCCCGAAAAGGTGCTCTTTGGCCTTCCAGAGGCCGACGGGGTTATATATTTGTGAATTATTAGTTAGGTCATATATTTTTTGATTTTGTTATGAAAAACATCATATATAATTGTGTTGATCGGGTAGATTTAAATGTGCAGTTGTTTCATCGCTGCGAGGTTTGGTGTTCGACGACCTCGCTGTGCGTTTGACGAGCTCTGCCCCTTCGTTCGTGGGTGAGCACAAATGACATGTCCTTCTCCCCCATTAATTATTTGCACAAATGACATGAAATTTGGTAGCTAGCTATATATGTGCCTTGAATCATCAGTATGCGTAACCAATATGTGTCTCCTGTTCGAAAGCGTCATAGTTATAAATATGCATGCATTTGCATATTTATAACCTTGATTCTTTCGAATTGTCCAACGCTATCCATGGACAGCCCGAGTATGTGTAGATTGGGTTCGTTTTCCCATATGCTTTGCTCCGGATCTGACGCATAAATTTCGTCAGTGCCTCCCCTGTTGTTCTCCGGGTACACATCCTCTCTGTTTATTGCAGAGACGTGTATCAGGAGAACAGCGGGGAGGTGCTGCCGAAATTTTGCGTCGGATCCGGAGCATAGCATATGGGAAAATGAACCCAATCTACACACACTCGGGTGGGATTATGACCTATCATTACCTATTGGAGTGTAGGTTGCATGGAGGTAATAAAATTGACAAAGTAGATCAACTGATGAATATATACATGGTGAATTATATATATAATTGTTGTGTGTCCAGTAGCTCTGAAAGTCAAGATGAGTGATCGTGCGTGGATGTATACCGGTCACACTGGTCAGAACAAATGGAGCGCTGAATGGTTCACAAAAACCAAGGGGTTTGTGCAAGCCGCATTTGCAAATGGCCAGAGGAAAACTTGGTGCCCCTGTTTCCGATGCGGCAATTGGGAAAAGAGGACAGAGGCTGAAATGGGTAAACACCTGCAGAAGAATGGTTTATGCCCGATTATACGGTGTGGACATTTCATGGTGAGTCTGCCCAACGTGACCGAGCTGAGGTGGATCATCGTCGCACCGACGAGCATGGTACCGGGATGGAAAACATGGTGCAAGACTATGCTGATGCTCGGGATTCGGACGAGGAGATGGAGGAATCTGCAAAGGCCTTCAATGAAATGTTGGAGTCTTCAAAACGTCCGCTCCACGAGCACACTGAGCTTTGTCAGTTGGATGCCATCTCACAAGTAATGGCTTTGAAGGCTCAGTTCAACTTGGGCAAAGAATGCTATGACGCAATTATGGCAGTATTTGGACGCTTTCTACCCAAAGGCCATGTAATGCCTGCAAACCTGTACCAGTCGGACAAAATCCTCCGTGCACTGAAGATGCCCTATGAGAAGATACATGCCTGTGAGAAAGGATGTGCCTTATTTAGGCTTGACTATGCGGACTTGAACTATTGTCCCATTTGCAAGTGTTCCAGGTATATTGTGGTAGACAACGGTATGGGTGAGAAGTCACAGACCACAATCCCTGTTAGTGTTCTTCGGTATATGCCAATCGTACCAAGACTTCAATGTCTTTTCATGGTTGAAGAGACGGCCAGACAGATGACATGGCACAAAACATCCAAAAGAACCGAACTAGATGCAGATGGGAAACTGATGATGGTACACACATCGGATGGTGTTGCGTGGAAAAGGTTTGATGAATTACATGCTGACAAAGCGGCAGATCCGAGGCATCCTCGAGTCAGCATCAGCACCGATGGGTTCAGTGTGTTTGGTATGACGACAGCCCAATACAGTTGTTGGCCCATATTTGTCTTTCCACTAAATCTCCCTCCTGGACAGATTATGCAAAGAAAGAACATTTTCCTGACGTTGATAATTCCAGGGCCCAACTATCCGGGGAAAAAATATGAATGTGTACATGCAGCCGCTTAAGGACGAATTGCAAGAAGCCTGGGATAATGGGTTCAAGACATACGACGCCTATAGCAAATGAAACTTCATAATGCGTGTCTGGTACATGTACTCGACGCATGACTTGCCGGCGTATGCGCTATTCGTTGGCTGGTGTGTGCATGGAAGGTTCCCGTGCCCCACATGCAAGGGAGCTCTTGAGTTTCGTTGGCTTCAGGCCGGTCGCAAGTTTTCTTGCTTCAACATGCATAGACAGTTCCTGGATCCTTGCCATAAGTTCAGGAAAGACAAGAAGAACTTCATCAGAGGTAGAGTTGTAAAAAACTCTACACCACCTGCGTTGACAAGCCAAATAACCCTGGATCAGTTAAACGCTCTCGAGCCAGATCCAGAGCGTCCACGGTACTTCAAGGGGTATAATTCTGAGCACGCTTGGACTCACAAAACATGCTTATGGGATCTGCCTTACTTCAAAGACCTCCTTTGCCCACACAACATCGACGTGATGCACACTGAGAAGAATATCGCCGAGGCACTTTTTGGTACATTCTTCGGCATAGATGGGAAGTCAAAGGATAATACTAAGGCTAGAGTCGATCTGGAGGCGCTATGTGATAGGCCGTTACAAAACATGAAAGAACCGAAAGGAAAGCAGAACTGGACGAAGCCAAAGGCATGGTTCAATCTTGGAAGGCCAGCTATGAGGGAAATTATCTTGTGGGTGAAAATGCAGTTGATGTTCCCCGATGGGTATGCAGCGAATCTAAAGAGGGGAGCGAGTCTTGATAAATTGAAGATATTTGGTCTCAAGAGTCATGATTGGCACATATGGATTGAGCGGGTAATGCCGGTGATGTTGCGTGGCTTCATCCTTGAGGATGAATGGCTAGTACTGGCAGAACTCAGCTATTTCTTCCATGTTCTTTGTGCGAAAGAACTATCGCCTGGCGTGCTAGAAGAAATGGAAGAGTTGGCGCCAGAGTTGATCTGCAAGTTAGAGAAGATCTTTCCACCGGGCTTCTTTAATCCAATGCAGCATTTGATTTTGCATCTCCTGACAGAGGCAAGATTGGGGGGCCCGTGCAAAATCGTTGGTGCTACCCAACTGAGAGGATGCAGAAGACGCTTCGAGAAAAATGTAAAAATAAACGTAGAATTGAAGAGTCTATGGCTGAGGCATTCATCACTGAGGAGGCGGCAAACTTCGTGACAGCACACTACGAAACCAAAAATCGTCATTTGCATAATCCGAAGCCTCGGTACAATGCTGACGAGCCTAAAAAGGGTGGATCCAACCTCAGCCTATTCAAAGGCAATCTCGCACCAGCCAGTGTTTCAAATCCAGTATCTTTGGATAACGAAGAATGGCGGACCATTTCGTTGTATATCTTCACCAACCTGATAGAAGTGTGGCCGTACATCGAGTAAGTTCTCGGTACATTGTTTCGCAACTTCTATTTCCTTTGAACTGCTCTTATTCCTGGATATTTCATACAGTCGATACGTCGCCCTATTCTCGTATGGAGTGGTGATCCAAAAGGATTTCGTCGAAGAGTATGAGCTTCTCGCAAAGCAAGGAGGCGGCTATCCCGGTTTCATCTCTTGGTTCAAACAAACGGTAAATTCTATTAGACAATTTCATTTCATTCGCTAATTTGTGCGTAATGCAACAATCCTTTCATATTAAACTTGTAGGCTAATTCAGAGTCTATGGACGCCGAATTGAGACAAGTCGCTAATGATTTTGACTATAAGGTCCGTTCATTTGACAAATACGACATCAACGGGTATCGTTTTCGTACATATGGCAAAGAGCTATCTATGGCCGACCGAAAGTCTACAAATTGTTGTGTATCTGCTATCGGCGAAGGAGGTACCGAGTATTATGGGAGAGTTGAAGCAATTTATGAACTTCTATTCTATGGTGAAAACCCACCGAATGTCGTAGTCTTCAAATGTTATTGGTTTCAGCCGAAGGAGACTAGAAGGACTCGTGAACATATAGGGCTAGTTGAAATCAACCAAAGCACCCATTTAGATGTTCCTGATGTCTATATTATGGCTCAACAGGCGACCCAAGTATTCTATCTACCCTGGGCCTACCAAACTAATCCAAATCTGAAAGGTTGGGATGTCGTTTATGAAGTGCCGCCACGTGCTAGACTATCTCCCCCAAAGGAAGAGGATTATTAACCTCACATTAACCCAGACACATACGAAGGAGAATTCTTCCAAGAGACACATCTTTCCAAAAAGCGTTTCAAGAACCGGTATACTTCACCCCAAAACATTGAAGTAGACAGCGACAGTGAATCCCACATCACCCCAGAGGAGGAACAAGAAGAGCCGGAACAAGAAGAGGTTACTACTGCGAAAGACCTCTCAATGCTTGACCGATTACGTAAAGGTGGCCTTCCACATGTTGATGCCACTGAACCCTATGAGCCCGTCATTGATTATAGTGATGATGATGATTATGCATTTATTGATGATACTGATCAAGATTATTAGTAGTGTCAGGTATTCAATTTTTTTATGTTGTACTTGATGATGATACACTTAAGTGATATACATATTATTATTCATGTCGGTATTTTTTTTATGTTGTACTAATTTCGTTTACTCTTTGTCATGGCAGGTGTTGAAAGATGGAAGGGGAGCCGACTGAGGCCAAGGACAAACGTGCCCAAATTGAAGGTGTGCCACACCATCAAGGTAGCTCCAGCTTATATCAGTTCGGGCGGAATTGGGTAATGTGGTTTGCTTCATGATTAATGCAATTCATTCATCATGCTAGCTTGAGCCCTTTAATTACTAATTTACTTTGTTTCTCTCTTTCAGGCATGCTACAATAAGACAGATAAGGTGCCAGAGGGGTACGACCTGTATGCCATGGCCCACACTGCCTCTTACAAGCAAGTCAAGCGGAAGGCGAGGAAAGGGGAGGAGTTTAACCCGAGCAATCCAGAGCAGGTGATGAGGTCCCATGGCTCCATAGCCATTGATCCAGAGATTGCTCCTGAGACCACGGTGAGTTTAATTTGAATGGACGTTACTTGCTAGTCTTAACATTTGAGTGTAATCATGATAATGAAACATTGGAAATGATATTTGGTGCAGCGTAACTCCACACAAGCATCACACGATCCTTCTCCAGCTACTGGCATGAGCCAGCCCGCTCCCACACCTCCATGATCAAGGTAAGTTTCTCTAGTTTTTTGCTTAACAAATGCATAAAGACCTAGACTTAGCTTTATTTCATCCAATATGCTTACCTTAATGACCTAGCTAGAGTTAGCTTCTTTTCCTACAAAATGACTTAATAAGCTTACCGACCTCCAAAACCAGCCATTTTACCTAAGTTAGCTCTAAAACGATCTTTACTTAGCTTTGTTTCCTCCAAAATGACCTAAGTTAGTTATAATATGCTTAGTTAACTAGGTTTGCTCAATAATAACATGTACTTACCTTACTTATGTAAAAAATGGCATAATTAGCTTAGTTAGCTCATAAACGATCCATTTTACCTACATTAGCTCTAAAATGATGCATTTTACCTAAGTTAGCTCATAAACGATCCATTTCACCTAAGTTACCTCACAAACGATGGCGTGCTTCTTCTTCTAGTCTTCTTCTTCTAGTCACCTTTTCCTAACTTTCTTATTTGCCATTTTGCAGATTTCATTCACTTCTCGGAAGCTAGCTTGCTATGGAGTGCTTGTTTTTTATTTCATTCTCTTCTAGTATTCTTCTAATGATTGCAACTTATGTGTATGCTACGATGGAACTTGCTATCTTGATGAAACTTTGCATTGTAATATGTATGTGCAACCTCCTAATGGTTGCAACTTATGTGTATGTGCAACTTGCTATGTATGAGTGGATGGAACTATATATGTATGTACGATGAAACTTATGTGCTGTTAAATAGCCCTGTGAAATATATCTATATATGTCATATATATTTGCTGTGAAAATTGTTGAATTTAAAAAAAACAGAAAAAGAGACAATATGCAGGCTCTTTGCCGTCGGCCACCGACGGCAAAGGGCTCTTTGCCATCAGCAGCGGACGGCAAAGAGGCCACGTGGCAGGCAACTGTGCTTCCTGGGAGGCTGACCTATTTGGTCAGTTTGCCAACAGTGGCTGACGGCAAAGAGGAAAAAAACTTTGCCTACAGCGGCGGACGGCAAATAGGAAAAAAACTTTGCCTACAGTGGCGGACGGCATAGGCTTGCCGTTAACCACTTGACGGAGTAACCGCGCAAATATTGCCGTCAGCATTCTTTGCCGTCGGCAGCTGATGGCAAATGACCCTTTGCCGTCAGCCGCCCGAAGCGGACGGCAATGTAGCTCTTTGCCGTCCCTTACATTGCCGTCCACTTTTGCCGTCCGCGGTCGACGGCAAAGACCTTTGCTGTCTGCCATCCATGCCTTTGCCGTCCGTCGTGGCAGATGGCAAAGTAGCAGATTCCTGTAGTGAAAGCACCTCTTCCCATTGCAAGATAAATAGATCAAGTTGGCCAAACACAACCCAAATATCGGAGAAGAAATATGAGGCTATAAGTAATCATGCATATAAGAGATCAAAGAAGACTCAAATAACTTTCATGGATAAAAACAAAGATCTGATCATAAACTCAAAGTTCATCGGATCCCAACAAACACACTGCAAAAAGGCTTACATCATATGGATCTCCAAGAGACCATTGTATTGATAATAAAGAGAGAGAGAGAGAGAGAGAGAGAGAGAGAGAGAGAGAGAGAGAGAAAGAGAGAGAGATAGGGAGCCATCTAACTACTAACTACGGACCCGTAGGTCTACAAAGAACTACTCACGCATCATCGGAGAGGCAACAATGGAAGTGGTGAACCCTCCGTGATGGTGTCTAGATTGGATCTGGTGGTTCTGGGCTCTGCGACGGATGGAATTGATTTTCATCGACTCCCCTAGGGTTTCTGGAATATTGGGGTATTTATAGAGCAAAGAGGCGGTTCAGGGGGCACCCGAGGTGGGCACAATCCACCTGGGCACGCCCTGGTGGGTGCTGCTCCCCTCGAGGCACCCCCCAGGTGCTTCCTTGGCCCATTGGATGTCTTCTAGCCCAAAAAAATCCTCAAGAAGTTTCACTGCGGTTGGACTCCATTTGATATTGATTTCCTGCGATGTAAAAAACATGCAGAAAGCAGCAACTGGCACTAGGCACTATGTCAATAGGTTAGTACCAAAAAATGATATAAAATGACTATAAAATGATTGTAAAACATCCAAGAATGATAATATAACAACATGGAATAATCAAAAATTATATATACGTTGGAGACATATCAGTCCTCGAGATAGCCACGAGTTAGGGGGCACGCCCTGGGGGGTAGGGCGCGTCCTCCACCCTCGTGGTTGACTCACGACTCTTCTGGTCCATCTCCGATGCTCAGTCGGCTTCTTATGGTCCAAAAACAATCTTTGAAATTTTTTAGGTCAATTGGACTCTGTTTGATATTCCTTTTCTACGAAACTCAAAAACAAGGAAAAAACAGATACTGGCACCGGGCTCTAGGTTAATAGGTTAGTCCCAAAAATCATATAAAATAGCATATAAATGCATAAAAACATCCAAGATGGATAATAGAATAGCATGGAACAATCAAAAATTATAGATACGCTGGAGACGTATCACCGAACAACCTTCAGTAACCACCATAATGACTCAACTATACTTATAT
Source organism: Triticum dicoccoides (assembly GCF_002162155.2). Classification (NCBI taxonomy): domain Eukaryota; kingdom Viridiplantae; phylum Streptophyta; class Magnoliopsida; order Poales; family Poaceae; genus Triticum; species Triticum dicoccoides. Next base: position 142,614,099 of record NC_041389.1, on the reverse strand, counting down.
CTTCACCAAACGTTAAGTGTGTAGACCCTGCAGGTTGGAGAACGATGCAAACATGACTGAGACACCTCTACGGTCAATAACCGATAGCGGACCTCGATGCCCATATTGGTTCTTACATATTCTACGAAGATCTTTATCGGTTGAACCTCGATGTCAAGGATCCAGCTAATCCCATATGTAGTTCCCTTTGTCTATCGGTATGTTACTTGCCTGAGACTCAATCATCGGTATCTCCATTCATAGTTCAATCTCGTTACCAGTATGTCTCTTTACTCGTTCCGTAATACAAGATCCCGTGGCTAACCCATTAGTCACATTGCTTGCAAGCTTGTTGTGATGATGTATTACCAAGCAGGCCCTGAGATACCTCTCCGTCACACAGAGTGACAAATCCCTGTCTTGATCCATACCAACTAAATAGACACCCTGAGAGATACCTTTAGGGCACCTTTATAGTCACCCAGTTATGTTGAGACATTTGGTACACACAAGGTACTCCTCCGGGGTCAGTGAGTTGCATGATCTCATGGTCATAGGAACATATACTTGACATGTAGAAAATGATAGCAATAAACTTGACACAATCATATGCTACATTCATAGTTTGGGTCTTATCCATCGCATCATTCTCCTAATGATCTGATCCCGTTATCAAATGGCAACTCATGTCTATGGCTAGGAAACCATAGCCATTTTTGATCAATGAGCTAGTCCAGTAGAGGCTCACTAGGGACATGTTGTTGTCTATGTATCCACACATGCATTTGAGTTTCCAGTCAATACAATTATAGCATGGATAATAAACGATTATCAAGAAAAAGGAAATATAATAATAACCACTTTATTATTGCCTCTAGTGCATATTTCCAACAGTCTCCCACTTGCACTAGAGTCAATAATCTAGTATTACATGGTAATAAATCTAACACCCATAGAGTTCTGGTGTTGATCATGTTTTGCCTGTGGAAGAGGTTTAGTCAAAGGATCTACATTCAGATCCATATGTACTTTGCAAATGTTTATGTCCTCCTCCTTGACTGCATCACGGATGGAGTTGAAGCGTCGCTTTATGTGTCTGGTCCTCTTGTGAAACTTTGGTTCCTTGGCTAGAGCAATGGCACCGGTGTTGTCGCAAAATAGAGTCATTTGGTTCAGTAAATTAGGCACAACTCCAAGATCTATCATGGACTGCTTCATCCAAACACCTTCCTTCGCTGCCTCCGAGGCAGCTATGTACTCCACTTCGCATATAGAATCAGCTACCACGCTCCACTTGGAACTGCACCAGCTTACCGCTGCACCATATAGAATATACACGTATCCGGTTTGAGACTTAGAGTCATCTAGATCAGTGTCAAATCTTGCATCGACGTAACCCCTTACAACGAGCTCTTGATCGCCTCCATAAACGAGAAACATTTCCTTAGTCCTTTTTAGGTACTTAAGGATCTTCTTTACTGCTGTCCAGTGATTCATTCCTGGATTACTTTGAAACCTTTCGGACATGCTTATCGCAAGGCTGACATCCGGTCTTGTGCAGAACATCGCATACATGATAGAGCCTATGGCAGAAGCATAGGGGATGACACTCATATTTTCTCTATCCTCTGTAGTCGCTGGGCATCGAGTTTGACTCAACTTCACACCTTGAAAAACAGGCAAGAACCCCTTCTTGTACTGATCCATTTTGAACTTCTTCAAAATCTTATCAAGGTGTGTGCTCTGTGAAAGTCCTATTCTGCGTCTCAATCTATCTCTATAGATCTTGATGCCTAATATGAAAGCAGCTTCTCCTAGGTCCTTCATTGAAAAACTCTTGTTCAAATATTACTTCATGTTTTCCAAAAGTTCTATATTGTTTCCAATCAGCAATATGTCATCCACATATAATATAAGAAACGCTATAGAGCTCCCACTCACTTTCTTGTAAATACAAGATTCTCCAAAAACTTGTATAAACCCAAATGCTTTGATCACCTCATCAAAGCAAAGATTCCAACTTCGAGAGGCTTGCACCAGTCCATAAATGGATCGCTGGAGGATAAATCAAACAAGCACACATGTGAATATTCACCCCACGCTATTGCTCCCCGGCAACGGCGCCAGAAAAATGTCTTGGTAACCCACAAGTATAGGGGATCATTTGTAGCCTTTTTTGATAAATAAGAGTGTCGAACCCAACGAGGAGCTAAAGGTAGAACAAATATTTCCTCAAGTTCTATCGACCACCAATACAACTCTATGCACACTTAACATTTGCTTAATAAAACTAGAAGTACTTTGTAGGTGTGGATAGGTTTGCAAGATAATAAAGAACGTGAAAATAAAAGTTAGGTATTGTTTAAAGAAAGAAACAATTAACTTAGTAAAACGAGTGTGGATTAGTGGTGGTATGATTTGCGGAATTGTCCCTTAGCAATTGATTACGTTACTAGACTGATAGCAAGTTTTTATGTGGGATAGGCCACTGCTAGCATGTCGTCCCTTACTTGGAACTCTACACACTTACGGTTGGAACTATTAGCAAGCATCCGCAACTACTAATGTTTATTAAGGTAAAACCCAACCATAGCATTAAGATATATATTGGCCCCCCTTCCATCTCGTATGCATCAATTTCTATATTTAGGCTGAAGCTACTGTCACCCTTGCCCTCCAATGCATAGTCCTATCAACATACAACTAACCATATGGTGTGATCCACACACGCGCTCATATGATGGGCACCAAAGGACAACAACATAACTACAAGCAAATTAAACCAACCATAGCAATTCACCAATTACCGATAGGACAACAAAAATCTACTCAGACATCATAGGATGGCAACATATCATTGGATAATAGTATGAAGCATAAAGCACCATGTTCAAGTAGAGGGTACAGCGGGTTGTGGGAGAGTGGACCGATGAATATAGATGGGGGAAGGTGATGAAGTTGTTCGTGAAGATGACGGAGTTGTTGGAGTAGATCACCCTCACACGGTGATTGCCCCGACAGCATTCTGGCGGCACCGGGAGAGATGGGGAGAGAGGCCCCCTCCTTCTTCTTCATCCTTGGTCTCCCCCCTAGATGGGAGGAGAGTTCCCCCTCTGGTCCATGGCGTACATGGTAGCGGAGGGGGGGAGCCCCTCTGAGATTAGATCTCCCTCTCTGTTCTCTTTTGTTTCGCGTTCCCCAGATCTGGCCGAAAAATGCAAAGCTGAGATTTTAACACAATTTTTTTGGATATAGGCTTCCTTGCGCCCGAAGTAGAGCTCCAACCGACATACGAGGAGGGAAAAAGACACTTGGGTGCGCCTGGGGCATGGGGTGCACCCTCGTGTATCTTGGGAGCTGTGGACCATCGTTTTGTGTTGATTCCACCTCCCAAAAATCACAAATATTCCAAAATAATTCTCCGTAAATTTTTATCGCGTTTGGACTTTATTTGATATGGATATTTTGCGAAACAAAAAACATGCAACAAACAGGAACTGGCACTAGGCACTAGATCAATAGGTTAGTCCAATAAATCATATAAATTGTTGCCAAAAGTATGTAAAAGTTGTATAATATTGGTATGAAAAAAAATCAAAAATTATAGATACGACGTAGACGTATCAGCTTTGCGTAGGTAAGAATCATTATTGCTAGATACCCATAGCAGCCACATAAAATAGCCTATGTATCCATACATGAATTTGAGTTTCTAGTCAATACAATTATAGCATGGATAATAAACGATTATCAGGAACAAGGAAAGACAGTAATAACCACTTTATGATTGCCTCTAGGGCATATTTCCAACAAGTAGCGAATGTGAATCAAACAAATATGATGAAAGTGACTTCTTGTGTGTCCTCAAGAACGTTTTGCTTATTATAAGAGACCGTTCCGGACTGTCCTTTGCTACAGAAGGGATTGGGCCACCTTGCTGCACTCTATTTACTATTGCTAGTCACTTGTTGCAAATTACCTTGCTATCAAACTATCTGTTACCAACAATTTCAGTGCTTGCAGGAAATACCTTGCTAAAAACCGCTTGTCATTTCCTTCAGCTCCTCGTTGATTTTGACACTCTTACTTATCGAAAGGACTATGATTGATCCCCTATACTTGTGGGTCATCAGCGAGCAGTCCATCGCGGAGGCTCACAAGAGGCATGCGAGCAGTCCGCTGCGCGGGCTCACCGGGAGGCATGCGAGCAGTCCGCTGTGTAGACTCACGGGGAAGCGAGCCCTTTGACTTCCATCTGCTGCCTACCTCACTTTCAACTTCTCCATTAATGACGCCCGAGCTATTGTTTAATAGGCGCTTAATGCACCTGGACGAAGAGGGAGTAGTTTGATTGTGATCCCATGGCCTCACTCAATGTGCATTGTTTTGTTCGTACCTCACTGAGAACGTGACTTTTTGACTCGTATACATTTACCTACGAGTGAAATAATATGATGAAAATGACAACAGATAAAAGATTTCTTACATATTCATAATAATTTAAAATGCCACATGCGGCAATGGCCGAAATACATATGGACAAAAAAGAAGAAAGACGTAGACAATGATTTAGGTCATTGCTCTCTAGCTACTTAGTCTCCAGCGACCTTCATGATGAGTTACTGTGCTCATAGTTCCTCTATCACCTTCTTCATCGCCTCCACGACCTTCATGTCCTCTTGCCTCTCCTTCGCCATCTTCGTCATTGCGTCCATGGCGCATAGTTTCTCATGGCAAGTGTCGATGATCTCCTTCATGTCCTCAAGACTTTGCTTGAGAGCAGCCATAGATTCCTGCATCAGTAGGTCATGCTCGATGCGGTGCTTCTCCTTGTCATCCATAAGTTCCACGATGATGGCGATCGTCTTCTTCACCAAGGCATTTCTCTCATCGTGAAGCTTCGCCCAGCCAGTGATCTCCTCCTTCAGCTGGTCACACTTGATGCGGCGCTTCGCCTTGTCATCCATAAGTTCCATGATGACATGGGTCGCCTTCCTAACTGAGGCATTGCTCCTACAGCTTCGCCGGCAATCACCTCCTTCAGCTTATTGAGCTCAATGCGCATGTCGTCGCGGGCTAAGGACTTCACCACTACCAGCTCAACATGTTCGCCTCCACAACAAATATGCTTCTAAGGGCCCTTGCCTGCCCGTGAGAGATTTTTCGAGGCCTCCTCGGCGCGGCGGGACCTCTCTGCTGCTTCCGCGGTGTGACAAGAACTCTTCACTGCTTTTTTGAGGGGTTAAATAGTAGGAAAGGCTCCTACTGCATGTGTATTATCATATCTTATCTCAGTACATGTTCATTTACATATGTGCACATGGGGGTTGGGGGAGAAGCCCACTCAAAGGGGGGTACACTACAAGGTTTAAGAGATGGACCTAACTATCGAGGCAACAAACTTCCTCTTGTGTGGGGGAACCCTATAGCTGATGTTGGTAAAATGGTTTTCAAATCTGGCTTTCAATGAAGAGAATGTGGGGTCCACCTGGCGGAAATAGTTGTTGTTTCTCTCTCTTCCAAAGGCTCCATGCAGCCACTAGGAAAGTATCGATGTCATTTTTCTATGGTGCATCGTTTTGAGGTAGGATATCATCTCCAATCTGTTACCATCAGTTGGCCAGAATATGTCTAGCTCTCTCCAACACGCAGCGCTGAAAGTGCATCGGAAGAAGAGGTGTTCTGCAGTCTCTTCAATATGTTCACCACATAACAGACAGTCCAGGTTGCTCCCAATGTTATAATGTCTTCTCTTGAGCATGTTCCTACTGTTAAGGCGGTCTGATAGTAAAAACCAGCCAAAGACTTCAATTTTAGGAATGCTCTTTGCTTTCTACAACCATTTGTAGGCATCATGTGCAATTATCTCTCTGAAGAAAAAGGTGTAGTATGCTGCTATTTTGAATTCAGGTGCTCCCCAGATGCAGGTCCAATTATCCTTTGTGTCTGACAGTTCAGTAGAGCGCACATTTTGTTGTATCATACTCAATGTGCTTGTACTGAAAGAGGCATATGAAAGGCTTCGTCAACGTTGGCAATGGTGATTAGCTGTCGTACAGAGGTATCTTCAAGGTGGTGTAGGAGAATGCACATGAAAAATTGCCAGCGAAATGCAGTTGATCCAATCACCTTTCTAGAAGAGGGATGTCGTTCCCAAGACAATTTGCACCTCGGTGATACCCCGATAGGTAGGCATAAGTTTAACAAGATCACGCCACAAGAAGGAATCACAGGCTGCTGCAGCATGGGGTACAACCGTGGCATAGTACGTGTCCCAAACCAGATGGACCCATGGTGTATCAAACTTACTTTAGAACTTATGTAATAGTTTAAGAAGCATTGCATCATTTTGGACTTTGACGTTCAGCACACCTAAACTCTCTACTGCTTCCACGGCGCGAGGGGCCTCTTTGCTTCTTTCGGGGCCCTGGTCGCCGCTCCCTGGTTATTTCTTAACCCATACATCCTCCTACGGTCCATGGCAGACGCACGGAATGACGAACAAGATAGACTTTTTTTATTGACGAGGAGGAATGTGCACTAATTTTTGAGTAGGTAGTATTTATAACCTAGTAATAAGCTGCTAAGTGGGAACACATTTATGTTTGATCGGTGTGGACAGGTATGCAAGTAATTATAGCATGGTAGTTTGGAATGTGACAGGAAACAAACTCAAAACTTATTAATGGTTTTGTTTTTGAAGCCCGAAATATTTCCCGATGGTGTAGGTGGCTTGCATTCTCGGATGCGTATGTGGTGTGTGCATCATAGGATGCACCGCAATCGGTGATGTTAGTGTGTGCAGTATCTGGCCAAATCCTCTTAAGGGCGGCTGCGAGTGTCGCTACGGTTTGCGGGACATGCGTATAATGCCACAAATTTCCACGCTGGAGCGTCTGTGGTTGGTACGAGCTGGTGCACGTCATTAATGGTTGGACTGGGACCAGTTTCTGGGTAGCATACATCTTGTTCCATCAACCGTGCGCGCTCGTTATTACTATCGCGCATGATTATTTTAATTACACTGTATGCCAGTTAGAGTACACAATTCCCAATACACAATCGTATCATCACACATAAGTACTCGCATCACGTATCGTGTGGGATGCTCCTTGCCATCGCAAACAATTCGCTTATACAAAGTGTTTGCCAATAAACACACACACTTCTGGCAGTGCACCGTACGCATTATGATACATATCGCACACGTAATGTTTCGTCTAACTGTCTGCCCACTATCACACACGGTCGACATGTCAACATCGTGCCCGATGGATGGGCCGTCGCGCACGTTTCATTTTCTGGCACACATATATATATTTTGTTACCGTTTGCGATTTGTGCATCACACAAAATTTGGTCGAATAGTCTTCGATACATGTGTTGTCTTGGGACCTTCCTACAGTAGTGAGTGTTAGTAGTAGATGCAACTGGATTAATGGTGTACTTATGAGGGTGTAATTTCTATATGAGATTATACCATGAATGAACATAATCATAAATATTGCAATCTTTTCAATTGCCTAATTGTAATTTGTTTACCATGATAATTGCTGTTTTTTAGAGAGATGTCACTAGTGAACCTATGCCCCCAGGTCTATTTTCCATTGCTCAATTCTTCTACAAAAATTGCTCATTTTATTTCCCGTTCAAATTTAACATTATCTATCTCCATCACTTGTGTTTTACCTTGTAACTAGCAAGACAAGGAGCTTGACAACCCTCTTGCCAGGTTGGGACAAGTTTTGTTTGTGTTTTGTGTGCAAATGTTGTTGACCTATGTAGCTTAGAAGCTCCTACTTGTTCAATAAATTTTGGTTCTTAACTGAGGAAAATTTTGCTACTTGCTTCTTTGCCCTTTCTCTTTGGGAAATCAGAATGACTCCTGCGGGAGTAGCAATGCTCCATCATCGATGGGGAGACACACATTATGGGAGCCCTACAACGGTGGTGGTGCACGGTCAAGAGGCGGGGAGAGGAGGTCCGAACCAGTCAGCTGCTGCAATCTGCAACAATCAGCTGGGAGGGTGCGTGATAGCAACCATGGCTGGCTGGCGTCTGCTCATGAGGGACACCATGACGATTTTCCAAGCGAAACTGTGGGGGGGCATAAGGGTGTGTTTGGTAGGGTGCATGGAGGGTGCATGAGGGTAAAAGTTCCTAATCCGACCCACTTTTGATTGTTTGGTAGGGTGCATGGGCTCACTATAAATCCCCCAGTGTCATGCTACAATAACCCTATGTGATTAAGCCAATCATTTTACTAAACAGTGCTTGATCACCTTTGATTCAAATATATTTTGAAATTTCCACTTTAAAATCAAATTCAATTTGCAAGTGAAATTTGGAGTTGCACAAAAGTTGCTGCAAAATAGTTTATCTTTTACCCAAAATTCCATAACATTTAATTGTTAAGGAAAACAACATCACCTCCCAGCCAAGATGGACTATAGCAATTTAAAACAGTGCCAAATCAGCAATTAATTGCTTTTCCATTTATGCAAAATTCTAACAACTTCAATTTGATTGCAAAAATTTTGTGGCAGTGCACAATATTTCTTTGAATTTGGTTTGGTCAGTGGCATATTTTTGCAAAGTCATTTGTGGCTAAAAGAAAATGCAAAAGCTACTGGAAAAAGAAAAACGAAAAAAGAAAAGACAAAAGGCCAAGTGCATACTGTGCACTTAAGCCCACTGACTAAAATGCGGCCCAGCCCAACCTGGGCCTTCTCCCACCTCGCTACAGGAGACAGAGAGGTGCGTGGCCCACATCCCATGCGCCATGGCCGTGGATGCCCCCCACGTCGCTCCCCCTAGCCTATACACACGTCTCGGAGAAACCCTAGATCTCCCTCGCCCATTCCTCCCCTCGACCCATCCTGTGCCCCCTCCTCTCTGGTTCGAATTCGAGGCCGCGAGCTCGCGCGATCACCACTGCCCCGCCCTTGTTATTGCGTCCACCGGCCTCCCTGGCGTGCGGGGGCACGTCCTAGAGGTTCATCGCATTCGTCCACGTCCTTCAGGGCATCAGAGCAAGGTGGGAAGCTACGTCGACGATGCCGTTGACCTCTTCTTCCTCCGTCTGTTGCTGTCTCGCCATCGCCAGCATCCTTCCGGTTCACCCCCGGCCTCCCCAAGCACGCCTACAGATCCGCGGTGAGCCCCTCTGATACGTCTCCAACGTATCTATAATTTTTGATTGTTCCATGCTATTATATTACCCCTTTTGGATGTTTATGGGCTTTATTTTACACATTTATATCATTTTTGGGACTAACCTACTAACTGGAGGCCCGACCCGTATTGCTGTTTTTTGCCTATTTCAGTATTTCGAAGAAAAAAATATCAAACGAGTCCAAACGGAATGAAACCTTCGGGAGCGTGATTTTTGGAGCGAACGTGATCTAGATGACTTGGAGTGCAAGTCAAGAAGCAATCGAGGCGGCCAGGAGATAGGAGGGTGCGCCCACCCCTACAGGGCACGCCCACCCCTACAGGGCGCGCCCCTGTCTCCTGGGCCCCTCGGGCGGCCACCGACGTACTTCTTCCTCCTATCTATACCCATGTACCCCGAAAACATCCAGGGAGCCAACGAAAAACAATTTCCACCGCTGTACCTTATGTATCCGCGAGATACCATCTTGGAGCCTTCGCCGGCGCTCCGCCGGAGGGGGGATCGACCACGGAGGGCTTCTACATCAACACCATAGCCCCTCCGATGAGTTGTGAGTAGTTTACCACAGACCTTCGGGTCCATACTTATTAGCTAGATGGCTTCTTCTCTCTTTTTGGATCTCAATACCATGTTCTCCCCCTCTCTTGTGGAGATCTATTCGATGTAAACTCTTTTTGCGATGTGTTTGTCGAGATCCGATGAATTGTGGGTTTATGATCAAGGTTATCTATGAGAAATATTTGAATCTCCTCTGAATTCTTTTATGTATGATTGAGTTATCTTTGCAAGTCTCTTCCAATTATCAGTTTGGTTTGGCCTACTAGATTGATCTTTCTTGCCATGGGAGAAGTGCTTAGCTTTGGGTTCAATCTTGCGGTGTCCTTACCCAGTGACAAAGAGGGTTGCAAGGCATGTATTGTATTGTTAACATCAAGGATAAAAAGATGGGGTTTATATCATATTGCTTGAGTTTGTCCCTCTACATCATGTCATCTTTCTTAATGTGTTACTCTGTTCTTATGAACTTAATACTCTAGATGCATGCTGGATAGCGGTCGATGTGTGGAGTAATAGTAGTAGATGCAGGCAGGAGTCGATCTACTTGTCGTGGACGTGATGCCTATATACATGATCATGCCTCATAATTATTCGCTTTTCTATCAATTGCTCGAAAGTAATTTGTTCACCCACCGTAATACTTATGCTATCTTGAGAGAAGCCACTAGTGAAACCTATGGCCCCCGGGTCTATCTTTTATCATATAAGCTTTCAATCTACTTTTATTTGCATCTTTACTTTTCGCATCTATATTATAAAATACCAAAAATATATTTATCTTATCATACTATCTCTGTCAGATCTCACTTTCGCAAGTGGCCGTGAAGGGATTGACAACCCCTTTATTGCGTTGGTTGCGAGTTCTTTGTTTGTTTGTGTAGGTGCGTGGGACTTTTGAGGAGGCTCCTACTGGATTGATACCTTGGTTCTCAAAAACTAAGGGAAATACTTACGCTACTATTGCTGCATCACCCTTTCCTCTTCAAGGAAAACCAACACAAGCTCAAGACGTAGCAAGAAGGATTTCTGGCGCCGTTGCCGGGGAGGTCTTCGCTCAAGTCAAGACATACCAAGTACCCATCACAAACTCATCTCCCTCGCATTTACATTATTTGCCATTTGCCTCTCGTTTTCCTCTCCCCAACTTCACCCTTGCCGTTTTATTTTCCCTCTCTTTCCCAACCTTCTCCTCTCTTTTCGCTTGCCTTTTTCTGTTTGCCTGTGTGTTCGATTACTTGTTGCCATGGCGCAAGATAATACCAAATTGTGTGATTTCTCCAATACCAATAATAATGATTTCCTTAGTACTCCGATTGCTCCTCTTGATGATGTTGAGTCTTGTGAAATTAATACTGCTTTGCTGAATCTTGTTATGAAAGATCAATTCGCCGACCTTCCTAGTGAAGATGTCGCTACTCATCTAAACAACCTTGTTGATTTGTGTGATATGCAAAAGAATAAATATACGGATAATGATATTGTTAAATTGAAGTTATTTCCGTTTTCACTTAGAGATCGTCCTAAAGTTTGGTTTTCGTCTTTGCCTAAAAATAGTATTGATTCTTGGAACAAGTGCAAAGATACTTTTATCTCTAAGTATTTTCCTCCCGCTAAGATTATCACTCTTAGGAACGATATTATGAATTTTAAACAACTTGATCATGAGCATGTTGCCCAATCTTGGGAAAGAATGAAATTGATGATTTGCAATTGCCCTACTCATGGTTTGAATTTATCGATGATCATACAAAATATTTATGCCGGTTTGAACTTTGCTTCTAGAAATCTTTTAGATCCGGCCGCGGGAGGCACGTTTATGGAAATCACGTTAGGAGATGCTACAAAATTTCTTGATGATATTATGGCTAATTATTCTCAATGGCACACCGAAAGATCTTCTAGTAAAAAAGTGCATGTTATAGAAGAAATCAATGTTTTGAGTGGAAAGATGGATGAACTTATGAAGTTGTTTGCTACTAAAAATACTCCTATTGATCCCAATGATATGCCCTTGTCTACTTTGATTGAGAATAATAATGAATCTATGGATGTGAATTTTGTTGGTAGGAATAGTTTTGGAAACAATGCTTATAGAGGAAACTTTAATTCTAGACCGTTCCCTAGTAATTCCTCTAATAATTATGGAAATTCCTACAATAATTCTTATGGTAATTTTAATAAGATGCCCTCTGATTTTGAGAATAGTGTGAAAGAATTTATGATTTCTCAAAAGAATTTTAATGCTTTGCTTGAAGAAAAATTGCTCAAAGTTGATGATTTGGCTAGGAACGTTGATAGACTTTCGCTTGATGTTGATTCTCTTAAACTTAGATCTTCTTCTCCTAAGCATTATATCAATGAGTCTCTCAAAGCCATGAGAATTTCCATTGATGAGTGCAAGTAAAGAACCGCTAGATTGCGTGCTAAGAAAGGTTGCTTTGTAAAGGCGTGTTCTTCTAGTTTCAATGAAAATAATGATGAAGATCTTAAAGTTATTGATGTGTCTCCTATTAGATCTTTGTTTTGCAATATAAATCTTAATAATAATGGGACTGGAGATGAGTCAACTTTAGTTAGTAGGCGTCCCAACAATTCGAAGTTTTTAGATCTTGATGCTAAATTTGGTAAAGGTGGGATTGGAGAGGTCATGACTTTAAATAGCATTGAACCCACTATCTTGGATTTCAAGGAATTTGATTATGATAATTGTTCTTTAGAAGGTTGTATTTCCTTGTTGCAATCCGTTCTTAATTCTCCTCATGCTTATAGTCAAAATAAAGCTTTTACCAAACATATCGTTGATGCCTTGATGCAATCTTATGATGAAAAACTTAATTTGGAAGTTTCTATACCTAGAAAACTTAATGATGAGTGGGAACCTACTATAAAGATTAAAATTAAAGATCATGAGTGTTTTGCTTTGTGTGATTTGGGTGCTAGTGTTTCCACGATTCCAAAAACTTAGGTTTCCATGATCTTGATGATTGCTCTTTAAATTTGCACCTTGTAGATTCCACCATTAAAAAGCAAATGGGAAGGATCAATGATGTTCTCATTGTTGCAAATATAAATTTGGTGCCCGTAGATTTTATCGTTCTTGATATAGATTGCAATCTTTCTTGCCCTATTATTCTTGGTAGACCTTTCCTTAGAACGATTGGCGCGATTATTGATATGAAGGAAGGGAATATTAGATTCCAATTTCCATTAAAGAAAGGCATGGAACACTTTCCAAGAAATAAAGTCAAATTACCTTATGAATCTATCATGCGGGCTACTTATGAATTGAGTGCCAAAGATGGCACTACTTAGATCTATCTTCGCTCTTATGCCTAGCTAGGGGCGTTAAATGATAGCGCTAGTTGGGAGGCAACCCAATTTTATTTGTGTTTTTTGTTTTTGTTTCTGTTTAGTAATAAATTTTGCACCTACCTTCTGTTTAGATGTGTTTTTATGTTTTAATTAGTGTTTGTGCCAAGTAGAACCTATAGGAGAACCTATGGTGATAGTTGATTTGATTCTGCTGAAAAACAGAATCTTTGCACGCACTAAATTAGTTTTGTTAAATCACAGAAACGTGATTTTGCATTGATTCTTTTTGATGCTGATCAATAGACCAATTTTCCAGGAATTCCTATTTTGGTAAGATTTTTAAAGTTCCAGAAGTATGCGTTAGTTACAGATTTCTACAGACTGTTCTGTTTTTGACAGATTTTGTTTTTCGTGTGTTGTTTGCTTATTTTGATGCATCTATGGCTAGTATTAAGTGGTATGAACCATAGAGAACTTGGAATACAGTAGGTTTAACACCAATTTAAATAAATAATTAGTTCACTACAGTACCTTATGTGGTGGTTTTGTTTTCTTTCACTAACGGAGCTTATGAGATTTCCTGTTGAGTTTTGTGTTGTGAAGTTTTCAAGTTTTGGGTAAAGATTTGATGGACTATGGAATAAGGAGTGGCAAAATCCTAAGCTTGGGGATTCCCATGGCACCCCAAGATATTCAATAATAGCCAAAAGCCTAAGCTTGGGGATGCCCCGGGAAGGCATGCCCTCTTTCGTCTTCGTTCATTGGTAACTTTACTTGGAGCTATATTTTTATTCGCCACATGATATGTGTTTTGCTTGGAGCGTCGTGTATTATATTAGTCTTTGCTTTTTAGTTTACCACAGTCATCCTTGCTGTACACACCTTTTGGGAGAAGCCTACTTGATTAGAATTTATTTGAATATGCTATGTGCTTCACTTATATCTTTTGAGCTAGATAGTTTTTGCTCTAGTGCTTCACTTATATCTTTTAGAGCACGGCGGTGGATTAATTTTGTAGAAATTGCTAGTCTCTCATGCTTCACTTATATTATTTTTAGAGTCTTTTAGAACATCATGGTATTTGCTATGGTTATAAAATTGGTCCTAGAATGGTAGGCATCCAAGTTGGGTATAATAAAAACTATCATAGGAAGTGAATTGGATGCTATGATCAATTTGATACTTGATAATTGTTTTGAGATATGGAGGTAGTGATATTAAAGTCATGCTAGTTGGGTGATTATGAATTTAAAGAATGCTTGTGTTGAAGTTAGCAAGCCTCGTAGCATGCATGTATGGTTAAAGTTGTGTAACAAATTTGAAACATGAAGTGTACCTGGATTGTGCATCCTTATGAGTGGCGGTCGGGGATGAGCGATGGTCTTTTCCTACCAATCTATCCCTCTAGGAGCATGCGCGTAGTGCTTGATTTTTGATGACTTCTAAATTTTTGCAATAAGTATATGAGTTCTTTTGACTAATGTTGAGTCCGTGGATTATACGCACTTTTACCTTTCCACCATTGCTAGCCTCTTCGGTACCGTGCATTGTCCTTTCTCACCTTGAGAGTCGGTGCAAACTTCGCTGGTGCATCCAAACCCCGTGATACGATATGCTCTGTCACACATAAACCTCCTTATATCTTCCTCAAAACAGCCACCATACCTACCTATTATGGCATTTCCATAGCTATTCTGAGATATATTGCCATGCAACTTTCCACCATTCCGTTCATCATCATGACATACATTACTTTTGTCATATTGCCATTGCATGATCATGTAGTTGACATCGTATTTGTGGCAAAGCCACCATGCATAATTTTTCATACATGTCACTCTTGATTCATTGCACCATCCCGGTACACCGCCGGAGGCATTCATATAGAGTCATATCTTGTTCTAGTTTCGAGTTGTAATTCATGTGTTGTAATCAATAAAAGTGTGATGATCATCATTATTAGAGCATTGGCTGCAAAGAAAAAGAAAAAGGAAAAAAATAAGAATAAAATAAAAAAGAAAATAAATAAAAAGGGGCAATGTTACTATCTCTTTTTCCACATTTTTACTTCAAAGTAGCACCTTGTCCTTCATATAGCGAGTCTCATATATTGTGCTTCAAAGTAGCACCATGTTTTTCATATACTGAGTCTCATATGTTGTCAGTTTCATATACTAGTGGGAATTTTTCATTATAGAACTTGGCTTGTATTATCCTACGATGGGATTCCTCAAATGCCCTAGGTCTTCGTGAGCTAGCAAGTTGGATGCATACCTAGTAGTTTTCTTTTGTTGAGCTTTCGTTCATTTATAGCTCTAGTGCATCCGTTGCATGGCAATCCCTACTCCTCATGTTGACATAAATTGATGGGCATCTCCATAGCCCGTTGATTATCCTCGTCAATGTGAGACTTTCTCCATTTTTGTCTTCTCCACACAATCTCAATTATCATATTCTATACCACCCATAGTGCTATATCCATGGCTCATGCTCATGTATTGCGTGAAGGTTGAAAAAGTTTGAGATTATTTAAGTACGAAACAATTGCTTGGCTTGTCATTGGGGGTGTAGAATTTGGGAACATCTTTGTGTGACGAAAATGAAGCATAGCCTAACTATATGATTTTGTAGGTGTCGGTGTCAAAACCGGCGGATCTTGGGTAGGGGGTCCCGAACTGTGTGTCTAGGCGGATGGTAACAGGAGACAAGGGACACGATGTTTTTACCCAGGTTCGGGCCCTCTCGATGGAGGTAAAACACTACTCCTGCTTGATTGATATTGATGATATGGGTAGTACAAGAGTGGATCTACCACGAGATCAAGGAGGCTAAACCCTAGAAGCTAGCCTATGGTATGATTGTTGTTGTCCTAAGGACTAAAACCCTCCGGTTTATATAGACACCGGAGAGGGCTAGGGTTACATAGAGTCGGTTACAATGGTAGGAGATCTACATATCCGTATCGCCAAGCTTGCCTTCCACGCCAAGGAAAGTCCCATCCGGACCCGGGACGAAGTCTTCGATCTTGTATCTTCATAGTCTTGGAGTCCGGCCGATGATGATAGTTCGGCTATCCGGACACCCCCTAGTCCAGGACTCCCTCAGTAGCCCCTGAACCGGGCTTCAATGACGACGAGTCCGGCGCGCATATTGTCTTTGGCATTGCAAGGCGGGTTCCTCCTCCGAATAATTCATAGAAGATTGTGAACACCAGGATAGTGTCCGGCTTTGTAAAATAAATTCCACATACCACCGTAGAGAGAATAATATTTACACAAGTTCAATCTGCTGACGTATTTCGTGGCGTGACGTCACACCACAACCAAGCTTTTACTCGAATCGTTTTTATTATACCACCTCAGCGCGTTTAGCGAAGCGGTTTCCTTGGCACGTCTTGTCGAAGCAGACATCGTGTTCCCCTTATTCCGGGATTCCCATCAATACGGACGTGGGTAACCCAACCGTGCCATTGATTGCGGCGCTTGGGAGACAAGCGAGTTTTACCAGGCTGGTGGGGACGCATAGTTTCGTCCGCCGATATATAAGGGGATAAGGATCTACCTTTTTTACCCACGCCTTCTTCCTCCTTTGCTTATCCATCTCCGCGCACTCGAGCTCCAGCGCCCAAGTCCGCACATCTCACCTCGACCTTCTCCAGCCATGTTCGGAGCGGGAGGCAAGTGGATGGCCTCCTCCGTTACGGAGGGGCACATCAAGAAGCTGCGCAGCGCCGGATATCTGTCCAGCGACATCGCGCACCGGCTCCTCGATGAGGGGCAGCTCATCCCTACCCCCGGGCCCCATGAGAGGGTGGTATTCCTTCCCCATTTCCTCCGCGGACTAGGCTTCCCACTCCACCGCTTTGTCCGGGGGCTCATGTTCTACTACGGCCTAGATTTCCATGATCTGGCCCCGAATTTCATCCTCAACATCTCGGCGTTTATCTTCGTGTGCGAGGCCTTCCTCTGCATCCAGCCCCACTTCGGCTTGTGGCTCAAGACCTTCAATGTCAAGCCGAAGGTTGTGAAGGGCAGCCAAGCGGAATGCGGAGGCGCCATGGTGGGCAAAATGCCCAACGTCACTTGGCTCGAGGGCGCCTTTGTGGAATCCATCAAAGGGTGGCAATCGGGGTGGTTCTACATCACCGAGCCGCGCAACCCTAAATGGGCAGCGGCCCCCGAATTCAGATCTGGCATCCCCATGCAGCTCACCTCCTGGAAAGAGAAGGGCCTGCTATGGGGTAGTTCGGAAGAGCTGACCAGACTCCAGTCCTGTCTCCAAACCCTGGTGAACAAGAAGCTCAAGTTTGTCAACATGATCCAGGTCATGCTCGTCCGCTGGATTCTCCCCTGCCAGCAACGGGACTTCAATTTGTGGGAGTTTAATCCGGCACAGCACCGGACCTTGAGCGGGCTCTTTGACACTACGTACAAAGATGCCTGGAGGGTGCTGTTCAAGGGCGCCGAAGCTCCCGCATCCGCCTCCGAAGATCGCGGATTCAGATCGCAGCGTCCAGCTGACGAGGTAAGCCATGTTATCCTTTACGGGACACTTGCTTTTCATGTTTTGACTTCATGCGGGATCTAAACTCCCGCAGGCGACGTCCGGACAAGTTAACTGTCCGGCTCCCCTTCTAGAAGACCCAGCGGATGCCCGTTTGACAGGGCTGATGGTCCCGGCACTTTACGTAGTGCCGGAGAAGAAGGCCAAGAAGAAGGCCACGAGAACCCGAAGGAGTTCCCGGCGTCAGGTGGTATCGGACTCATCGTCTGATGACTCCGAGGCGGACTGCTCCCACGAGGATGAGGAGGAGGAGAAAGAGGCCTCTCCCCCAGCGGGGGGAGAGAAGAAGAGGAAGGCCTCCCCAACGAGGGTGGCCGAAGGGTCCAAGAAGGGAAGGACCCTTCCCTCGGACTGTTCCGCCAACGTCGGCGAAGGCGACGAGGAGTGGCCATCAAGGGCCAAACCCCTGGCAAGATCGTAAGTA
This sequence comes from Triticum dicoccoides, assembly GCF_002162155.2. Lineage (NCBI taxonomy): Eukaryota > Viridiplantae > Streptophyta > Magnoliopsida > Poales > Poaceae > Triticum > Triticum dicoccoides. The sequence goes on along the minus strand of NC_041389.1, from coordinate 142,596,088 downwards.
TCCGGACTCCTAGATGATTTATAATTTTTCTTTTTGTCGCATGGTGTCTTTCTAATGCCGCATACAACCCTGTAGTCCGCCCAAGGACGATCTTCCCGCTTCGTCGAGCGGGTCCTTGGGCACGTCGGATATGGATTCTCTCCCGACCGCCTCCACCCCCCGTGACACTGACGATGCCGAGGTGGGATCCCGGGAAGGGACCCACCAGGAGGAGGAGGCCCCGGAGGTGCCACAGGGCAACCTCCCGGACTTTGCACCGGACTCCGCACCGGAACCTGCAGTGGTTCCGGAGTCCGGCGGGCGGCCCCTTCGTAAGAAGGGCAAGACTGTGACACCGGCGGCCTCCATCCAACCGGAGGTGCCGGATAACTTGCTGGAGGCGCTCAACGGCGCTTCCATCAAAGAAGAACACTGCACTGTCATGAGTGCGGTGATTCAGAAGGTTCAGCTCGCCAAGAGCGGGCTGATCGAGGCCTGCAGCAGCCTTCTAACAGGCTTTGAGGTAAGAATTTTAATATATGTAAAATAGTACTGCATAGACAGTAGCCCCTGATGCTCGGTTCGGTGTTCGGAAAGAAGAGCCGAACTGAGGATCTAAAAAGATATACGCAGGAGTCTTAAAATATGTCCATATGGGAATGCAGGCTACACTGCTGACCTCTGCCGCACTGACTGCGGAGGTCAATACCTTGAAGCAGAGCCTCGAGCAGTCTGAGAGCGAGCTCGGCCGTGCCAAGAAGCAGCTCGAGGACAAGGAAGGTGAGTAACACCGTATTAAAGTTGTACCTTACAGAAAAGGATTTGGTTGCAAGAGAAATAACAAGGATAACGTGGGTACTCCAGGGGCCACGAACGAGGTGGCAACCCTGAAGGAGGAGGTGTCCGCGGCCGAACGCAATGCGGCCGCGGAACGAGCCGAGCGAGAGAAGTAGGAGGCGCGGGTGGCGGAGGTACAGCAAGAGCTCCAGGCTCTCATGGAAAAGCACGAGGGTTTGGAGCGTGACTCGAAGACTCGAGAGTCCGAGCTTGCGTCGGCTCTTGAGAGTGCCAAAGCCGCTAAGGCCGATGCCCACAAGGCCCTCCAGGAAATTGAGGATTTTAAGAAAATAGCGGCGGGTAAGGCATTCTTCATGCAGAGCCAGCATGTTAAAGTGAATTACCTGTTACTTACCCGAATTCGGAGCTCTCCAGGAGCGTTTGCAGATCTGCCCCGCAGCGTGTCCGATGCTGCCGCTTTCTACAGAGCCGAGGAGGGGAGCTCGATGGAGAAGGTATTCTGGTCTTAGTATGTTGAGGCCGGACATCCGGTTCCCCTTAGCGACCAGCTGAAGCAGCTGGTCGAGCTCCACAAGGTGGCCGAATAGGCCATGAAGGGCCTTGTAGTTCGGCTATGGCCCAAAGAGGCCATGCCTGGGAGCTACTTCGGCCTGGTGCGGCGGCTGGTGGATGCGTGTCCCTGGGTTGAAGTCGTCTAGCACTCCGCCTGCATTGAAGGTGCCCGTCGGGCCCTTGCCCGTGCTAAAGTGCACTGGGGCAGGATGGATGCTGAGAAGCTTGTGACGGACGCGCCACCGCCGGGCAAGGAGTATCGCACACCCGAGATGTATTATAAGGGTGTCCTGAAGGGTGCCCGCATGATTGCGGGTGAGTGCTCCAAAGATGTAATATTTGAGTAGACTCGCATTTTGTTATCCTGTGCGCTGAAAACTTTGTTCATGTGCGCTAAGCAACACTTGTTAATTTAAAATATTACCTTATGTGCGGCCATTTATCAAATCTGAGAGATGGCAAGTTGTCGGCTTCAGCCCCCATGCCACGAGTGTTGGGGTGTTCGGGATAAATTTGAGCACTCCTGTTCCCATTTTTGGGTCCATCTAGGGAGGCGCTCAACACAACGAACGAGGCAACCGGACTTATAGTGCTTGAACACTCTCACTTAGCCATAGAATTCTATAATTTTAAATTTCAGCGAAGCCCCTAGTGTTCGGAAGGCTGAATTCGGGGCGCTATCCACGCCTGGGCCGGACAAAGCCAGTTCCTCGCTCTAAGCGGCATAAGTCTTTAGGGACTCGAAAAAACCTCTCGAACAGCGACCGGCTCTCGCCTCATCATGACGGTCAGTTTTAGCTTTCTCCACTGAGGCGCTCGCCCAGCTCAACTGGGGCGCAATCGCAGTGGTTCTCCCAGCGCTACCTTAGCCGATATAATGGAACGTAAGGTACCAAAACATGGGAGCCGGGCAAACCCAACTATTGACCCAAGACATGATTCGGAGCCGATGCATATAATGCTATAAGTTCGGGGTGCCGCACTTGTGAAAGTGTTCGGACTTATCACACCATAATGTGGGGAACTTAAGCCCCTGGTGTATTTAGCCGTACCACAGTGTACGGATGCAACATGTCATAAATGAACATATGTATAAGAAAGGAATGCAATTATAAGGAAAAAAGCGATGCATTGTTTATTCAAGAAATACTGCCATGAATGCAGAACGATACAAATAGTGCGGTAAGCAAGGGATGGGACTATTAAACATGTCCCCCTCCAGGGGTAGGCTGCGGAATGGTGTATAAAACAGATTTAATGCTCGTAATGGAGACCACCTGGATACTCGTCGTAGCCTTTCTCCTTCACTGGCTGTTGCATCGTGAGTTCGGCAGGTCTACTGCCGGACAGGGCCTCTGGTGAACGGAGTCCTGTGGGTAAGAGAAAAGAAAAAGGAAAAAAAGATGACACACTTGGGAGCCCCTGGTGTGGTTAAGCCGCATTCTGGGTCTGCCGTGGTCGTGCCCCTCCCCATATGCCCATGGTATCTCCAGAGCGTAATGATGTATGCGAAGGACTGGTCTTGCGATTATGCAAGGGGTGGGGTTGGGGCCGCATTGCTACGCGTGCTCGAAACATGCCAGGTGGTCTTGTTGTAGGTTACTCCGGGCGCGTTTAGCCGTGTCCGGTCGCTTAACGGCCGGACTCGAGAATTGCCTTAAGAGGCTGCACTGTACTTCTGCCGCAAGAGCCACTGTATGTTCCTCCATTTGGAGAGAGCGTTCAGTGTTTCCGTTAACCGCGATGACTCCTCGAGGGCCTGGCATCTTGAGCTTGAGGTATGCGTAGTGCGGCGCCGCGTTGAACTTTGCAAATGCGGTCCGTCCGAGCAGAGCATGATAGCCGCTGCGGAACGGAACTATGTCAAAGATTAACTCCTCGCTTCGGAAGTTATCTGGGGATCCGAAGACCACTTCCAGTGTAACTGAGCCTGTGCAATTGGCCTCTACACCTGGTATGATGCCTTTGAAGGTCGTCTTTGTGGGTTTGATCCTTGAGGGATCTATGCCCATCTTGCACACTGTGTCCTGATAAAGCAGGTTCAGGTTGCTGCCGCCGTCCATCAGGAGTCTGGTGAGGTGAAATCCATCGACCATTGGGTCTAAAACCAATGTGGCGAATCCGCCGTGGCGGATGCTGGTGGGGTGGTCCCTTCGATCAAAAGTGATCGGGCAGGAGGACCATGGGTTGAACTTCGGGGCGACTGGCTCCATCGCGTAAACGTCCCTGAGTGCACGCTTCCGCTCCCTCTTGGGTATGTGGGTTGCGTATATCATGTTCACCGTCCGCACTTGTGGGGGGAAACCCTTCTCTTCTCTATTGTTCGGCGGCCGGGTCTCTTCCTCATCATTGCTATGCAGCCCCTTGTCATTGTTTTCGGCAATTAACTTGCCTGCCTGCTTGAATACCCAACAATCCCTGTTTGTGTGATTAGCTGGCTTTTCGGGGCTGCCGTGTATCTGGCAAGAGCGGTCGAGTATTCGGTCCAAATTGGACGGTCCCGGAGTAGTTCTTTTGAATGGCTTTTTCCGCTGACCGGGTTTGGAGCCTCTGAATCCGGCGTTGACTGCCGTATCCTCAGTGTTATCGCCGTTAACGCGGCGTTTGTTCTTGTTGCGACGCAACCTGCCGTTGCGGTCCTTGGTATCCGGACTGCCAGAATTTTTGCTGAGGTTGTTACTGCGGGCTAGCCAGTTGTCCTCTCCCGCGCAGAAGCGGGTCATGAGTGATGTGAGGGCTTCCATGGATTTTGGCTTTTCCTGTCCTAGGTGCCGGGCAAGCCACTCATCGCGGATGTTATGTTTGAAGGCTGCGAGAGCCTCTGCATCCGGACAGTCGACGATTTGATTTTTCTTTGTTAAGAACCGTGTCCAGAATTGTCTGGCCGATTCGTCTGGCTGCTGAATTATGTGGCTTAGGTCATCGGCGTCTGGTGGTCGCATGTATGTGCCCTGGAAGTTATCAAGGAATGCGGCTTCCAGGTCCTCCAAGCACCCAATTGATTCTGCTGGCAAGCTGTTAAGCCAATGCCGAGCTGGGCCTTTAAGCTTGAGTGGGAGGTATTTGATGGCATGAAGATCATCGCCGCGGGCCATGTGGATATGAAGGAGATAGTCTTCAATCCAGACCATGGGGTTTGTTGTGCCATCGTATGATTCAATGTTCACGGGTTTGAACCCTTCGGGGATTTGATGATCCATTACTTCATCTGTGAAGCATAGTGGGTGTGCGGTGCCTCTGTATTGGGCTATATCACGACGTAGCTCAAGCGAGCTTTGTATATTGTGTTCGGCCCTGCCGGGGTTGTTGTATCCGACGCAACGGTCATCGTCGCGAATCGTGGGGCGCCCACGCGATCCGTAGATCGATCTTGATTGTCTTGACATATCCTCCAATATGTCTCGCAAGTCCGGCGCATTCCCCCGTGGCTTTGTGCTTTTCGAGCGGTGCCGGGGTATGGCTTTAGTGGAGGGCCTGGAGGCCTCTCTGTCGCGGCCACGAGGTGGCCGGTCGGCCGTATTGTGCGCTGGTGATGCAGGTTTATATGCCTCCTCCTCTAATCAGGGGAGCAGCTTGCGTTTGGGATAGCTTTTGGAGGGGCGTTCGAGTTCATGCTCTTCGGCCGCAAGGACTTCGGTCCATCTGTCGGCTAGCAGATCTTGATCAGCTCTAAGTTGTTGCTGCTTTTTCTTGAGGCTATTTGTCGTTGCCATAAGCCTGCGTTTAAAACGCTCTTATTCGACGGGATCCTCAGGCACGACGAATTCGTCGTCGTCGAGGCTTGCCTCGTCTCCAGAGGGAGGCATGTAATTATCGTCCTCTACCTCTTTGTCTGCCGCTCTCTCGCGAGGGCTGGCTTCTTCATCCTCCTGTGTTGAAGCTTGCTAGAGGTGGTTGTCTTCGGCACTGTCTGGGGTGTTATTATCTCCGGTGCCGGAATCTCCATTCTTGTTGTGGCGGGATTTGGAGCGGTGCCGCTGACGCCGGCGCTTAGGCTGTTTCTTGGAGGGATCCTCCTCCGCTGTTCCATCGCCATTCCCATCCTTTGGGGTGTCCACCATGTATATGTCGTATGATGAGGTGGCTTTCCAGTGCCCAGTGGGCGCTAGTTCTTAGTCGTCTCCGGCATCGTCGTCCATACCGTCGATGTCTTCGGAGTCGAAGTCTAGCATGTCGGTTAGATCGTCGACAGTGGCTACAAAGTGGGTGGTGGGTGGGCTTTGAATTTCTTCGTCGTCCGCATCCCAACCGTCCTGACCGCAGTCCGGCCAGGGCTCTCCTGATAACGAGAGATATTTTAGAGAATTCAGGATGTCGCCGAAAGGTGAGTGTTGAAAGATGTCCGCAGCGGTGAACTCCATGATCGGCGCCCAACCGGATTTGATTGGAAGGGGCGCGGGAGGTTCGGAGTCCGGCGAGGAGTCTGGCACCTCGGAGTCACGAGCTTCACAAGGGACAAGGTTGGTATTCGGCTCCATCGCCGTAGAGGTAGCAGCCCTCGAGGCGGTGTCTAGCCACCCATCCTCGACTGGCGCAGTCGGCTCCGGATTAAGGGTCGGAGCGGACTCGTGTGCGGCCTCCAGGGCACTGTCCGGCAGCAGAGCTAAATCATGCCCATCGTGACAGTGCGGCGCGCTCGGCTGTGGCTCGAATCCATCGAAGATCAAGTCTCCGCGGATGTCAGCCATGAAGTTCAGACTTCCAAATCTGACCTGATGGCCAGGGGCGTAGCTTTCAATCTGCTCCAGATGGCCAAGCGAATTGGCCCGCAGTGCAAAGCCGCCGAATACGAAGATCTGTCCGGGGAGAAAAGTCTCACCCTGGAACGCGTCGTTGTTGTTGATGATCGAAGGAGCCATCGAGTCTATCGGTGACGACACAGAGGAACTCTCAATGAAAGCACCAATGTCGGTGTCAAAACCGGCGGATCTCGGGTAGGGGGTACCGAACTGTGCGTCTAGGCGGATGGTAACAGGAGACAAGGGACACGATGTTTTTACCCAGGTTCGGGCCCTCTCGTTGGAGGTAAAACCCTACTCCTGCTTGATTGATATTGATGATATGGGTAGTACAAGAGTGGATCTACCACGAGATCAAGGAGGCTAAACCCTAGAAGCTAGCCTATGGTATGATTGTTGTTGTCCTAAGGACTAAAACCCTTCGGTTTATATAGACACCGGAGAGGGCTAGGGTTACACAGAGTCGGTTACAATGGTAGGAGATCTACATATCTGTATCGCCAAGCTTGCCTTCCACGCCAAGGAAAGTCCCATCCGGACCCGGGACGAAGTCTTCGATCTTGTATCTTCATAGTCTTGGAGTCCGGCCGATGATGATAGTTCGGCTATCCGGACACCCCCTAGTCCAGGACTCCCACAGTAGGGATGAACTTTCTTTAGCCATGTTATTTTGAGAAGACATGATTGCTTTGATTAGTATGCTTGAAGTGTTACTATTTCTTTTATCAATATGAACTTTTATTTTGAATCATTTGGATCTGAGCATTCATGCCACAATAAAGAAAATTACATTGGAACTATGCTAGGTAGCATTCCACATCAAAAATTCTGTTTTTATCATTTACCTACTCGAGGACGAGCAGGAATTAAGCTTGGGGATGCTTGATACGTCTCCAACGTATCTATAATTTTTGATTGTTCCATGCTATTATATTACCCCTTTTGGATGTTTATGAGATTTATTTTACACATTTATATCATTTTTGGGACTAACCTACTAACCGGAGGCCCAACCCGTATTGTTGTTTTTTTGCCTATTTCAGTATTTCGAAGAAAAGGAATATCAAACGGAGTCCAAACGGAATGAAACCCTCGGGAGCGTGATTTTTGGAACGAACGTGATCCAGAGGACTTGGAGTGCAAGTCAAGAAGCAATCGAGGTGGCCAGGAGATAGGAGAGCGCGCCCACCCCTACAGGGTGCGCCCCCTGTCTCCTGGGCCCCTCGGGCTGCCACCGACGTACTTCTTCCTCCTATATACACCCATGTACCCCAAAAACATCCACGGAGCCAACGAAAAACAATTTCCACCGATGTAACCTTCTGTATCCGCGAGATCCCATCTTGGTGCCTTCGTCGGCGCTCCACCGGAGGGGGGATCGACCATGGAGGGCTTCTACATCAACACCATAGCCCCTCCGATGAGTTGTGAGTAGTTTACCACAGACCTTCGGGTCCATAGTTATTAGCTAGATGGCTTCTTCTCTCTTTTTGGATCTCAATACCATGTTCTCCCCCTCTCTTGTGGAGATCTATTCGATGTAAACTCTTTTTGCGGTGTGTTTGTCGAGATCCGATGAATTGTGGGTTTATGATCAAGTTTATCTATGAGAAATATTTGAATCTCCTCTGAATTCTTTTATGTATGATTGAGTTATCTTTGCAAGTCTCTTCCAATTATCAGTTTGGTTTGGCCTACTAGATTGATCTTTCTTGCCATGGGAGAAGTGCTTAGCTTTGGGTTCAATCTTGCGGTGTCCTTACCCAGTGATAGAAAGGGTTGCAAGGCACGTATTGTATTGTTGCCATCGAGGATAAAAAGATGGGGTTTATATCATATTGCTTGAGTTTATCCCTCTACATCATGTCATCTTTCTTAATGCGTTACTCTGTTCTTATGAACTTAATACTCTAGATGCATGCTGGATAGCGGTCGATGTGTGGAATAATAGTAGTAGATGCAGGCAGGAGTCGGTCTACTTGTCGCGGACGTGATGCCTATATACATGATCATGCCTAGATAATCTCATAATTATTCGCTTTTCTATCAATTGCTCGACAGTAATTTGTTCACCCACCGTAATACTTATGCTATCTTGAGAGAAGCCACTAGTGAAACCTATGGCCCACGGGTCTATCTTTTATCATATAAGCTTTCAATCTACTTTTATTTGCATCTTTACTTTTCGCATCTATATTATAAAATATCAAAAATATATTTATCTTATCATACTATCTCTGTCAGATCTCACTTCTGCAAGTGGCCGTGAAGGGATTGACAACCCCTTTATTGCGTTGGTTGCGAGTTATTTGTTTGTTTGTGTAGGTGCGTGGGACTTTTGAGGAGCCTCATACTGGATTGATACCTTGGTTCTCAAAAAATGAGGGAAATACTTACGCTACTATTGTTGCATCACCCTTTCCTCTTCAAGGAAAACCAACCCAAGCTCAAGACGTAGCACCCTCCTACGGACCCCCCTTTCCCCGCCCCATTCCATCGCCGTATAGGCCGTCCCGAGCTTTTTCTAGCCGTCCTTGGAGCTCTCTGTATTCTTGTAGCCGCCCACTCCCCATGCGCCCTTGCTTTGTCGCTGCCACCGCCTCCCACTTCGCCCAGCGTCGCCATTGCCCCTTGCAGCCACTGCCGCGATGCTACTTCCTGACCGTCATCCGCTTATGTTTTCTGCCGCTGCTACTTATGCTTGCTGCTCCTGCTACGCTGCTAACTCCGCCGTTGGCTGCTGCTGCTGCTGCTGACCACCGTTGCCTGTCGTTGTCGCTGCGCATGCCGTGTCGAGCCCTTGCGCCCGCTCACCCCGGGCGTCTCCCATTCGCTGCGCCCTGTCCATGGCCTCTACGGGCCTAGTGCCACTGCACGAAGGGGCCACCCCTGTTAATTGGGGATTAGCCCCTGTTGCTTTTTAGTGGTCTAGTTAGGTGGCGCTATGACTAGTGCCCCCCCTGTTTGGTTGTTTTTTGTTTAGTTAAGTTTTTTAGCATATGTGTCTATTACATGTGGGCCCTTGGGCCCTGTTAACTAGTCAACATTGACTGGTCAACTACTGCTGACTGGACCCTCTGGCCCCACTGTCATACACCCTGGCTAGCACAGCCCCATGTGACAAAAGTATTTCGATACTTAATTTTTGAATTAAGATAATTTAGAAAACCCTTTGAACTTTGAAAATTCATAGAAAATAATCTGCAACTCGGATGAAAATAATTTATATATGAATTGTTCAGAAAAATCCAACGAATCTGAATACGCAATTCGTTCATCTGTCACATGCCTCTAGCATGCTGAACATGGAACCTACCCCCTCTTTTCATTTGTCCAGAAAATGCGAAACACTGGGAAAACATTCCCGGATGTTTTCCCTCTTCGTCTGTATCACCTAGCGCTGCGTTAGATCACCCCTAGCACCGCGTTTTGCCATGTTATGCTTTGTGATGCTTCCTTTGCATTATATTTCCCCCTCTTCTCTCCGGTAGACCCCGAGATCACTGTCGATGACACTGTGATCGACTACGTCGACGACGACCCTTTCTTCTCAACAAAGCTTCTAGGCAAGCAAACCCCCCTTTGATCATTCTGATATTGCCTATTTCTTTCTCTCTCATGCTTGCATTAGAACGGCTACTGTTTTTGTATGATCCTATTCTGATGCATAGCCTGTTTTTGTTACCTGCTTTCATACCTTACATGTTTATCCTAAACTGCTTATTATAGGTTGGTTAGTGATCCACCAGAGACCCCTCTCCTTGTTCCAGTCGCCCCCGCTTGATGATCGATGACTCCATCAACATGATCGACGTCCAGACCCTGACACCGCACATCACCCCCTTAGTTGTACGACTCTGCAGAGTTACTATCGAGTGCCGTGGGTGATACCACTTCAGCACTTCTGATGTTAACCCTGTAGTGTAACTATTCGGTCGTGGTCATCGAGGGTGATTCCTCCTTCACCACTCCCGATAACGACTCTGCCGTGCAACCCCTCAAGTGTTGACCATCGAGGGTGATTCCTCCAAGTCCACCTTGACGGTTACGTCGAGTGGGAATCCATCGAGGGTGATTCCTCGGTTTTCCCCTTGCTGTTTTGGACACATGGTTACTTTGACTTACCATAGAACCATGATGACATCGGGTTAGCCCCGAGGGGTACCCGCGAGTGATGTGAAGTCGGGTTGACCTGGAGGGTAACCGAGAGATAATTACCTCGCACGGCCAGACATTCTTAGCCCTTGTCGTAAGTCCACGAGACGGGGCGACGGGGTCATATGATCGTGAGTCTCTGCTTGTTACCGCGCACTACCAAGACACTAACGGTTTGGATATTTGATCCACGTAGGCCTCTGGCCTTTTTGCACTAACCACCACATGGGAATAAGTATGTGCACTATGCGTCATATGTATCAACCGAAAGTTCAACGGACGTCAGCAATGGAGCGACACGCGCCCGAGTGGCCTGTGTAAGCACCTGCCTTATATAAGGAGGCAGCCAGGACTGATCCCGGGCGTCCATGCAACATGCATGCGTGCGAAGGGCTATGGGCCCAAGACCCCTGAGCGCTTAGGATATAGACCGGCGTGCTGGCCTCTTTGTTGAGCCTAGGTAGGACTGCGGTGTGTTGATCGGCTGAGGCTGGTCATGACCTGATGGTGTGTTTGGCCGGAGTTGATCGAGCGTGTTGGGTAAGTTAGTGCTCCCCTGCAGGGAAGTATTATCTATTCGAATAGCCGTTTCCACGGTAACGGACGCTCAGAGTTGTATCCTGATTGATAGAACTAGAACTGGATGCTGATGCATGTAATGGAAATGATGGATCCGGGATTGTTTTCTCGCTGGGAGTCGAGGAATTGATCTCTGGGCGATGTTACAACATACTTACTAATATTATAATATGCTACTCTTATCTCTTCTGATGCTGCAAGATGCTAGTCTTTGATAGGCTAGGTTTCCCCCCTCTATTCTGGCATTCTGCAGTATAGTCCACTTATATAGTCGATTCCCTTTGATACCGGTGCATATGTAGTGTAGATCCTTGCTTGCGAGTACTTTGGATGAGTATTCATGGTTGCTTTGCTACCCTTTTCTTCCCTACTTTCTTCTTTCCGGTTGCTGCAACCAGACATCGGATCCCAGGAGCCAGAGGCCACCGCCGATGACTACTACTACCCCAAAGGAGCCTACTGCTACGTGGAGACCACTGAAGACCAGGAGTAGTTTAGGAGTCTCCCAGACAGGAGGCCTTGCCTATTCGATTGTTAATTATTTTGTGCTAGTCTTCTTAAGGCAAACTTGGAGAGGGGCACTCGACCCCAGCCCGCACTCCCTTCCCCTGTCGTGCGGGAGGGAAATTTCCCGCCCCAACCTCCCGCCTCCTCCCTCCCAAGCCGCCGGCCGTCGCCCGCCGCCAATCCGGCCGGCCCTCGCCTCCCCTCGACGCACGCCGGCCGTCGCCGGCTGCGCCATACTCC
>NC_041389.1:142577453-142584214 GCF_002162155.2 Triticum dicoccoides | reverse complement strand
CCTCCCGCCCCCCAGCAGCCAGAGCTCTCCTAGCCGCCGCGCCAAAGGCCAGGTGGGCCAGAGGCAGCCGCGCCGCCGCCCCGAGCTCCCGGCAGGTATGCCTCCTTTTCTTTCTTTTAGTTTTATTTTTTTCCTTTCTGATTCATTGTTGGCACTCACAATTTATTGTATTGTGTAGATGGAGGTGAACAACGACGACATGAACTCGTTGTCCGATTCGTCCGGTTGGTTGTCATCCGACGATTCGGACTTCGACGAGTTGTTGCAAGACGACGACGTCGAGATGATGAGCCTCCTCATCGACGTGCAATCGTTTGAAAACTGCGTGAAGCTAATGGATCAGAGGAGAGGGTCGAAGATGGGGCAAGTCACCATCTACCGGAACGGTGCTCTCGGACACGAGCATTTGATGGAAGACTACTTCCCAGAGGTACCTACATACCCTCCTCGTCTCTTCCGTAGAAGGTACCGAATGCGGCATAGTTTGTTTGTGAAGATTGTCACCGATTGTGAGGCCGCCTCCTATTACTTTAAACGTCGTAGATCTGCCGCCGGTATCATGGGGTTTAGTGCATATCAAATGATATCGGCAGCAATGCGGGTACTCGCTTATGGCATACCCGCGGATTATACCGACGAGTATCTTCGCACTGGGCAAGATACAACCACGGAGTCAGTCCGTAGGTTTGCCAAGTTAGTCATCTGGTTGTACAGTGAGCAGTATCTTCGGGCACCAAACGAGGAAGATACAAAGAGATTAATGGAAATGAATGAAAAAAGGGGATGGTCGGGGATGCTAGGTAGTCTTGATTGCATGCATTGGAGGTGGAAAAATTGCCCAAAGGCATGGCACGGAATGTATTGCGGTAAAAGCCGTAATGCTACCATTGTGCTTGAGGCCATAGCATCTCAGGACACATGGATTTGGCATGCATTCTTTGGGTTGCGGGGAACACTCAATGATATCAATATCCTCAATAGATCTCCTTTGTTCAAAAGATTATTTTCTGGGGATGCTCCAGCTTGCAACTACAAAATCATGGACAATGAGTACTCAATGGGATACTATCTCACCGATGGCATATATCCCTAATGGGCAACTCTTGTGAAGTCCATCAAGGAGAAAAATGGGGTGCCCTTAACAAGAAAAGAGGCTCATTTCACCAAGGCACAAGAGGCAGCCCGCAAGGATATTGAGAGAGGTTTCGGTGTTTTGCAAGCAAGGTTTGCCATAGTTCGTGGTCCAGCTCGGTTTTGGGACAAAAAACCTTGGTGAACATCATGAAATGTTGTGTGATTCTACACAACATGATCCTAGAGGATGAGAGAGGGTTAAACCTCCCTTGTTTTTATGACAATGTTGGTACCCGTGTGCAACCGGAAAGAAACCCTTCTCGCATACACACTTTTCTTCAAGCACATCGTGAGATTGAGGATGTAACCACTCATGGTCGGCTCCGGGATGATCTAGTAGAGAACCACTGGCAGTTGGATGGGCGGCGCATTGGCCCATGATGTATCTTTGTTTTACTTTTCTATGTCCTATTTGATTCGAACAATTAGTGTAATTTGCTCAAACATTGTTGTAATAATTTGAATGATTATTGTTTTATTTGGTGTTGTAATAATAACTAGAATGATTATTGTTTTATGTCAAATGTGATGGAATTTGTGATATGTCATATGATGAAATGTGTGATATATGAAATGACAGTTTTAAAGGTTGGGGTTGAGGCAAACGACTAGATCCCTCAAATCCAACCCTTAAAGCAGTTTAAGGGTTGGGTTTGATGGTTCTAGTCTTTGCCCCTGTTTTCCAACACTTAAAAGTGTCAAAAACTGACACTTCTCAACCCTTAAAACTGCTATAAGGGTTTGAGGGTTCTACTAGTAATGCTCTAAGTAGGGGAGGGTGGCGGTGGCTCAACTGAATTCCATCCCTCCCTTCCACCACGCCTTCCGCTCTCCTTCACAGATTTTTTTTCAAAACTATCACCTTTTTTATAGCTAATTCGGGAACTATAGTACCCATTGCGAATATACCAGAAATATGACCCTGTCGGTCTCGTGGTGGCCGAAGTGGTAGTTTTCGGCCAGAACTAGGCCGAAAAGGACTTTTCGTCCAGCTGTAGGCCGAAATGAACCTCAGTTGGGCCGAAGAGGTCTCATCGGTTGGGGCTGGGCCGAAAATAGTAGCTTCGGCCAGGCCTAGACCGAAGTGGGCCGTTTTCGGCCAGCCCGCAGCCGAAAAGCTTTTCGGCCAGGCCTAGACCGAAAAGGTCTGGATAAGGGTGAAAACTACGATCGAACGGATAATGGGACATCTCGACTACACTACACTGGAATGCTTATCCACCTTCGGCTGAAGGGGTTTTTATAGATACAGAGGAGAAAATGGCGGGAAAGAATAACTGCGTTATGGCGGGAAAGGGTTGGCGGGGAAATAAGGTGGGAAGGGATTGGCGGGGAAATAAGGCGGAAGGGATTGGCGGGAAAATAAGGCGGGAAGGGATTGACGGGACACGGGTGGCGGGAACATATGGCGGGAAGGGGTTGGCGAGAAACGAGTGGCGGGAAGGGGTTGGCGGGAAACGGGTGGCGAGAAAATACATTTCAGCATGAGCCATGCAACTTCGGCCTACACGAGACCGAAGTAGTACTTTTCGGCCTAGACTTGACCAAAAAGTCTATTTCGGCCAAGAGTTGACCGAAAATTAACTTTTCGGCCAAGTGCCCCACTTTTCGGTCAAGTGTTGGCCGAAAACCCTACTTCGGCCTAACAGTGGCCGAAAACTACTACTTCGGCCAGAAGATGGCCGACGGGCTACTAGTTTTGGTTTTTTTGCATTACGTCCTATAGTTTCCGAAAATGCTATAAAATATATCATAGTTTTGAAAAATGTACCTCCTTGTTGCTCCTCGCACCACGCCCCATCCATACCTTGCGTCCACTCAGAGAGTGGAGTGGAGTGGAGTGGCACTCGATCGCTCTCCTCCTTGCATGTCAACGCAAACAAAAGGTGTCCTCTCCTCCCATCCATCTCCACCGCACGGATGTAAAGCGACCCCAGACGTAACAAAGGGTGAGGAGACTCAAGAGGCGCAAGGGCAAAGATTCCGAGAACACACCCTACCTGAGCCAAGAGCAACCATGAGGTACGCACCAGCTTCTGATTCTTGGCTTCGCTTTCTAACCAAGTTTTGTCTTGGGATTTCAAACCAAAATTTGGTAGTACTACTACAAATTCTTTTGTCTCCCATGTTTGTCTCTTGGAATTAAACCGTCTGGTGGCTGCTAGGGGCCAAAGAGAAGAATTTTACTGATGTTTCTTGTTAGAATCTGAACTAACAAACTGCTAATTAACTTCCGTCTATGTGTTCCAATTCCAATGCAGTGGCCGAATGGAGCTGAGCGCGCAGATGTCGATGGCGCCGCCGACCAACGGCGGGAAGCGCAGGTGCTCACGGCCCGGCCTGGGGGATATCCACGAGGACATGCTGGAGCGCGTCCTCGCGCGCCTCCCGCCGGCCAGCTTCTTCCGCCTCCGCGCCGTCTGGCGCGCGGTCGCCGCATGCGCTACATTCCTCGACGCCTGCGCCCGCGTCCCTCCCCGCGACCCGTGGTTCATCATGCTCCCCGAACGGCCCCGCCCGGTGGTCGCCTTCGACGCCGCAGGGCGCTCCTGGAACGCCTGCCGCGCCCCAACGGGGTCCATGCCCGTGGCCGCGTCGGGCGGCCTCGTCCTCTACAGCGTGCTGGCCACGGGCGCGCTCTGCGTCTCCAACCCTCTCACCGGCGCAACCCGCGCGCTCCCCACGCCGCCGCAGGGCCAGAGCCAGGGCGTGCCGCAGCTCCACGCGATTGCCATGTACGGCTCTCCCTACCGCGTGGCGCTCTTCACGGGCGAGCTCCCTGACCTGTCCATGGCGGTGTTCGACTCCTCCGAGGGCTCGTGGGAGGAGCCCGTGCCGCTTGCCCGGAGGTCCGGGACCTCTTCCCCGGACGCGCCGCCCCATGGTGGCGACGACACGGTTTACTTTCTCAGCAAATCCGGCGACGTGGTAGCCACCAACATGAAACGCAGCTCGTTGAAGCAGTACTCCTCGGCGGTCGTCCCGTCCGAGTGCGGCGCCGTGGTCTACTTCCTGAGCCACTCGGGCACGGTCCTCGCCTGCGACACGGCGAGCCGCACGTTCGCCGAGCTGCCCCGCATCCTCCCCGTGCATTTCGAGTACTCCATCGACGTCGTGGCATGCAACGGCGCCTCCTACGCCGTCGTGCTGTCGGAGTACCTAGACACGGCGAGCCTGCGGGTGTGGCAGTTCGCAGAGGGCGCGTGGAGGCAGGTGGCCGCCATGCCGCCAGGTATGGCGCACGGGTTCTATGGAAAGAAGGCCGACATCAACTGTGTCGGGCACGGCGACCGCGTCATGGTCTGCGTGAGCTCGGGTGAGGTCAACGGCTGCTTCATGTGCGACGTGCGGAGCAACCAATGGGAGGAGCTGCCCAAGTGCATCAATGGCGACGGAGAGATCATCGACTTCCTGGCCGCCTTCTCCTTTGAGCCGAGAGTAGAGATCAACGTCTAAGTGCGTGTATTGTGTGTGTGTGTGTGTGTGTGTGTTTGCACTTTGCACCAGCGCCGTCAAGGAGCACTGTTTTGTTTTTCTACTAGCTTGCTTGTTTGATTATTTATTTTTCATTGATGTGCTTGTTGCATCGCATGGTCTAAGTTAGATATTTGGGTGCTTCATTTGAACCAATTCGAGTCCTTGATTACACTATTGTACTCATGGACTTCATTGATACTAAGATATTTTGCACTTCTTAATTGATCAGTGCGTCAAGTCTACGGAGAAGTCTATAGAGAAGTCAGAGTCGCTGGCTTGAGGAGAAGTGATGTTGATGACTTTGTAGAATACCTCGACGGTGCTCCTCTTCTTGGCTTGGGATAGTCAGTTCGGCCGAGGTGCCCCATCTTTTTTGTTCGTTCGGCTTTCCGCAAATTAACAAGTCAAGTCTTTTCTAACTTTTTAGCCCTAAGAACACAATTCTAAAAGAAAATAGGACCCCGATAAATCACGAAAGTTTGGATTTTAAGCATGTCAACCAAAGTCAAAATCCGAACATTCAGAATTTATCATTTCCGAAAAATATACTTGGGTGAAACAACGCTTCTGATCCCATATAATCATCTCAGCGAATAGTTCTTGCCATTTAACCACAAGTGTTAAACCAACTTCCAATTCTTACAATGTACGCTAAATCTCGAGTCACTATTTTGTACTGCTCTCTGGTCGGGAAGATCCCATTTGTTCAATCTTTTTATATTAGGCCCACATCGTAGTTCTGGGTTAAATTTTCATTACTATAAAAAGTACTACTACGTTACAAAGGGAGAGGAAAAAGAGAGAGGAAAGCTAACAAAAGAAGTGTAAAATAAAAGAAGGAATAAAGGAAGAAAACTAACATACCACACACTATTGTAGTAGTAAGTAAAACTTTATTGATCTACCTTTCTTCCTTTCTTTCTCGCAAGTGCAGTGCATGCAGCAGAAGCTTGCCCATGCAATGCAAGAGCAAAAGTCGTCACCTTTGCTTTGGAAGGAGGCAGTGTGGCTTCCACTGAGGAAAGAGTGATCATAAGAATACCGTAGAGAGAGAAAGAGAATCAATCGATGTAGGGGTATCCCATCATGCCCTGCGCTGCTGCATGCTGCTGGGTTTCCTTCTTGTGTCCCTTGCGCCCCTCCACCCCATGCCTGCTCGTAGTAATGCCGCTTTGGCTTGCTTGCTTTGATCTTGGGTCGATCCATCATGGGACCATGCCGTGCCGGCCTGCTCGACGGAAAGATTGGCAGCGGGGAATGATGGCGCGCGCGGTTGCGAGCCGCATCATGGGAGGGTTGACAAATGTGATAACAGAATTCCTACACAATCATCACGTCGTGTCCGTTTTCCGATTTCCACTCAACATGAAAAGTAATTAGCGTGCCGTTCGACCTCACGCCAAAGATGAGAGAAAAGAAAGGCCCGCGTGCCTTTCAGCTTTCCATCCATCCATGCCACGCCGGCCGGGCCTCCGCCCTCCGATCCTCCGTCCGCCATCGTCAGGTGACTACTCTGGTCTAAATATCTCAGCGTGTGCATCTTAGTTATGCAGAGACCGGATGTTACTCATAATGCTTTGTATCCGCTTGATGCTACATTTTAAGATAATAAAGTCGCCCTTTATCGAAAAAGTGTCACACGTGTGGCACGGAGTAACATCGTCCTGACATTATTTACACTAAGGTTGTCATCCAAACAAAAAAAAACTAAAATTTGCCATCCAAACAGAAAGTTGCCATCCTCTTTCAACTAAAGTTACCATGAAAAAATGTCAGGGCCGGAATTGCTTCATGCCATACGTGTGGCAATTATCAGGGTCCATATATATCGAGCGAGCGATCCAAGGGCTAGCTCGATCGCTCACAAGTTGCTAACCGTCCCGCCCTAGCTACTACCGTCAGTGTAGTGCCCTGTTCTTCTCCGGTCGGCCTACTATAAATACCGGCGCCACTGCCAAAGCCTAGCAACAGTCACACACGAACAGAGCATCCTAGCTCATCAACCACCACCACCATGGCCACAGGTCGGGCCAGTAATTAGTTGATGTTCGGAGGGTTTAGCCTAACAACGTAAAATGAACTCTCTCCTCCATTGTGTAACTTTCCCCCCTGTGACAGATAAAATCAATAAAAAGTTCAGGCGCCCCCCC
>NC_041389.1:142569658-142577321 GCF_002162155.2 Triticum dicoccoides | reverse complement strand
TAGCGACAACGCCCACTATGCCGCCTGCCTCAAGGCGGTCTTCGTCGCCAGCTTCGAGCGTGTGGCCGCCAACGACAAGCGAGCCCTCATCATCACCGTCGCCCGCCAGCCTGTGAGTGTCCTCATCGAGGGCTCCGACAGAGAACTCCAACACTATTCTTCGGAGGCCCGCAGCCCCAACAACCATCACGGGCACACCCACACGAGAGACCACTGAAGACTACATTGTTTCTCGTAGCTACTACTCCTCGTCAATCTGTGGACACACCACACACACATCTTATATAGCCTCACGCATGCACAACCGAGCAACAAGCTGGCCCTAATATTGTACCACTCACGCACTACTCCGTCAGCACCCACATGCACGAACTAACTGATGGATTATGGATGGGCTTAGGCCCATATAAGACAATAATCCCTAGTTGATCTCTAAGGTCCATGCATGTGTACGCAAGTGGTGGGAAGTGTGGGGAGTTTAGTACCATACTGCTACAGTAAGAAGAGTGAGACCTCTTTATAAGGGTTGCTCCATCACTTGCTACTGGGAGCTTGGGAATAGGAGATGTACACGCGCGTTCCTCCTCCGCCGCCGCCCGCCTCACCTCGCCTCGTGACGATGCGCGCGCTCGCACTGCTTCTGGCGACCCATCCCGACGACTGCGTGCATGGTTGGTCGGGAGAGCAGGTGCCTCCGGAACCCTGTCGTTCGAGATTCTGCCCGGGAGAACGGTAATAAGATTTTTGGGAAGCGTCTCGACGCGACTGCTCCTGATCCATCCCCTTCACCGATCGCCTCTGCTTCCACTACTTCCCCTGCATCGACTCCATAGCTTCCGCCACCGTCGCGTTGGCCTAGCCAACCGGAGGGTATTGACTCGTTCATCCCCTATTTGCTCATTCATGTGCTAGCCGTATATATGTTGTTCATAGATGTTTCGGTTCTATGTATTGTACATGCTCACATGCTTAGGTATCGGTATGAGATGCATATCGTATTTGCCATGTTTACTGTTTACTCGTGGATTAGATTAATCGAGAAAGTGCTAATATTTTCAACAATCCAAAAACCTTATTTTAGGCACTTTTCAACTCATGGCTTCGCCGCTACTCTGAAACCAGAAAAGTTTACTAGAACGCATTTTAAGCGTTGGCAGAAGAGGACTACCTTGTGGCTCACATCAATGAACGTGTTCTGGGTTGGTGGTGTGTCTCCCATGGTAACGATTCCTCCTGAACAAGAGAATGCGTTTAGGGAGGCAACCACCATCTTTGTCGAAGATGTTCTTACTATGGTTGGAGACAAGCTAGTCGACGCGTATCTCCATATGCGTGTTGCCAATAATTTGTGGGATGCGCTCGAAGCTAAGTTCAGCGCAACCGATGCTGGAAGCGAGTTGTATGCTATGGAGCAGTTCCATGATTACAAAACGGTTGATAACCGTTCTGTATTGGACCAGGCCCATGAGATACAATGCATCGCTAAGGAGCTGGAGCTCCTGAAGTGTGAGTTACCGGACAAATTTGTCGCCGGTTGCATTATTGCAAAACTCCCTCCTGGATGGAGGAACTTTGCTACTTCTCTCAAACACTTGAGACGTGTATTCTCTGTAGAGGATATCATTGGTGATCTAAGTGTTGAGTAGAACTTGAGAGCAAAGGACTCACACGTGAAAGGGGTAGATGGTTCTTCTAGCGCCAATGTGATGCAAAAGAACTTCCACAAGTTCAAGGGAAAGAACTCTGTCTAGAAGAATACTACCTTTAGGAAGAAGGGTAAGAAGAAAGACAAAAGGAGAGATGGCTGCTTTACTTGTGGTTCAGAGGAACATTGGGCAAACAAGTGCCCAAACAAGTACAAGAAGTCAGGACAGGACGCCAGGTCTATCAATGTCACTCTGAGCAACAACGATGGGGCATCAGGGTATGGTAATCTTTTTGCCATACTTTTAGTTTATCAGTCCATCGATTGGTGGGTTGACACTAGGGCCAATATTCATGTGTGTGCTGATGTGTCTTTGTTTTCTTCTTACCAGGTCGCACGAGATTGTTCCGTCCTGATGGGGAACGGCTCGCATGCTTCTATTCATGGTGTAGGCACGGCAGATCTGAAGTTTACTTCGGGAAAGATCGTGCAACTGAAGAACGTGCAACATGTCCCTGCCATCAAGAAGAATCTTGTTAGTGGCTCCCTTCTATGTAAAGAAGGGTTTAAATTAGTATTTGAGTCTAACAAAGTAGTCGTTGTCGTGGTTCCAAGTCTGACAGTAGAATGGGGGGTAGGTATGGAGAGGCAAGATCCTAGCTATGGAGCAGTTGTGAAGACAAAGGATGTACGAGTTCAGGCCCTTCTCGGAGGAAGTAACAGCCCTACGTCTCGGTGCCCGGAGGCGGTCGACTGGATTATGTGTGTATAGATTACAGGGGTGCAAACCCTTTACACTGAGGAGGGGGGTGGCTTATATAGTGTCTGCCAGACCCCTCCGGCCCTCAGTTATGCAGGGTTTAAAGTACATTAAGGCTAGGCGTTACTGGTAACGTCTTACATAAAGTGTCCTAAATGCCATAAAGACTACTTAATTACAGACCGTTTGGATGCAGAGTGGCTCTTGATCTCCTGGTAGTCGAGTGAGTCTTCATGGTCGAGTCCTTCGAGTCCGTCGAGTGAAGTCTCTCTTGGTCGACTGGAAGGCAACTTCTTCTGAGGGTGTCCTTGGGAAGGGTACTTAAGACAGGTCTGTGACCCTACCCTAGGTACATGACTTCATCATTAGCCCCCGAATGGATCGAGGGTTGAGTGAGGAAGGAGTTGATAATATTTCCGACCTGCTTTTGTGTTCTGAACACGTCTCATTTTAAACCAATAATCTTTTGATGATGGCAGCAACTTTGCTTTCAGTCGCCTTGGTCCATTCTTCTCTTCTGCCGAGTGAACTTTTGAACTTGGTAAACTTCCGAGCGACGGATCGCAGGAAATCTTCCGTCTGACAGATTAATCTGCTGTTAGCGGATTTTGTGGGATGCGAATTTTGGGAAGCGCGCGAAGCGGGGCGGACCGCGGCGCTCGGATAGGATAGGGCGTGGACGCCTCGATTTCCATGCCGCCTTTTTCGCCACGTATCACGCGTGCGCGACTGTTTCGGGATGTGATAGGATCTCCCGGGCCCACTCGTCAGTCACTCAGAAGCGTTCTTATAAAAGGCGCCAGGCGAGGGTTTTTGAACAGTACCTCCCTCATTTATCCTTCTGCCCTCTCCATCTCCGCCCGCCACGGCTACTCTCGCCTCTGCCCATCCACTCTTCGTGTGCTTCGCCGGCGACAATGGTGAAGGAGAAGACGGCGGCCTTGGAGCGCGTGAAGAAGGCGATGGCGACGGGGAAGGCGAAAGGGAGAGCGTCCAGTCAGGGTGGATCCTCGTCAAGGTCCCGCCTGCCGCCAGGTTGGGTCCAAGGGGATTGGATCCGCTCGACCATCACCGAGACAGATCTCAACGATCTGGCCAACGAGGGCCTGATCCCTCACGGGGCAGCGAGGCTCTCGGGGAACGAGTGGCAACCGCAGCCGCAAGAGGGTGAGTGCGTTCTTTTAGCCACTCACGTTGACCGTGGGTTCTCCCTGCCTCCTAGTGTTTTCTTCCGTGGGTTCTTGAATTTCTTTGGGGCGCAACTCCACCATTTCAATCCAAATTCCATTGCCTACCTTGCTGCCTTTGTGTCCATGTGCGAGAACTTCCTGGGTTGTCGACCACACTGGGGTCTCTTTAAGCACACATTCACTTGTCGCTCACAGACAGTGAAAAAGGCGAGTCCGGATGACGATAGGACTAAGGTTATTCAGATGTGCGGGGGTCTTGGGATTCAGATGAGGAGCAAGAGTACCTTTCCGTCCATGACTCTTCCCGAGTCGGTCAGAGGATGGCAGTCGACTTGGTTCTACTGCCAAGACGAGTCGACACCGGGGCAGTCGACTGGTCTCCCTCCGTTTTCCATGGACCGAGTGAACAAGCCCTCTTCTCTGAAGGTGCTCCCTGAGGAGAAAGCCCAAGTAAAAATGTTGATGGAACATGTAGTCCAGCTAGTTCGGGAAGGAGTGACGGGTATGGATCTTCTGGTGGTCTTCCTTAGGCGGTGCATCCAACCGCTTCAGTACCGAGGCCACCCGATGTGGCTGTACTATGGAACCGAGGATGAAACTCGAGTCCATCCAGAAGCAGTCGACGATGCCACGCTGGAGAGATGGATGACCGCGATCACAGGGAATAAGGACAACCCTCGAGGGGCCCGGAGGATTCCGCCACTCGACCATTCTTACACTCCGGACACGGTATGCCCACTTTATCCTTAATTGTAATCTCGCTTTACCCATTCTGCTTTGTTGCAAATTGGTCGATTGACCTTTGTTTTGTTGTCTGTCAGGCTACCACTGAACTATACTCGATGCCCAATGGAGCACAGACGCCGACTGAGGAGGAGGAAGGAAGTGGGGGCGAAAGTCAGGAAGAGTGGGATTCGGATGCTGTCGATGATGACGAGAGCGACGACTCTGGTGAGGAGGAAGAGGAGGAAGTTGCGCCTCCTCGCTCGGAAAGACGCTCGAAGCTTGTCCATGACCCTGCGACCGAGCGTGGTAAGGGGGTCGCGACTATCGCGCAGTCGACTAAGCGCCCTCGGACCACATCTCCGGTGCCGACTGAGAAATCTCCGAAGCAATCTCGAGTGGGCCGTCGAAGCCGGTGAAGGTCTTGCCGAAGATGAAGGTGGCGATTCCCACTATCTCAGGGTAATGTTGCTTTCTGAGTCTTCTTGTTCCACATGAATTTATTCTTGGTCGACTGATGAATCGACCGACTGACTTCTGGAGTTGTAGTGCTGCTACTTCTGATACTTCGGCCAGGGCTGAAGATCATGAGATGGAAGACGCTGCCACTTCTAAATCCGGTATAACCTTTATAGTTCAGTTTTCAGTCGGTCGGCTCGTTGCTTCTAATTTGATTCTTTTCCGTAGCTCCATCCAACGTCGTTATTACCCTTCCTGACGACGATGATGAAGAGCCACTAAGACAGAGGAGGAACAGAAAAACACCTGTTGGCAAGGCGACTCAAGACGTGCCAGCACCCGAGACACTGGTCACGGAGGGAGAGCACGTCACTCGGCCCACCGTCTCTTTTGCAGTGCCGTTGATGAGTGCTCGCCCTTCGTCGTCGAGTGCTGCACAACCTTCACTTTTCTTGACCCACTACGTTCCGGAGGACCAAGCCAGTTCCGCGAAAGAAGCAATACGCCAGGCGGGAGTTATGATGGAACAAGTGAAGGCCATCCGAGAAGCCAGCCAAGCAGCCTATGACGCCAGTCCAGCTCTTCAGAGTAATGTTCAGGTCAGTCGGTCACCGCCTATTCTGTTAGGATATGATATCTGAAAATTTTTCTTTCCAAAATTCCTTAGTGATTGTCCTACACCCACTGGGTGACCCACTCGGTGTGTCGATTGACGTTCTGGACTAGTGGGGGCACGTTGAGTGCACCCACTGGGTGTAGTCCCCAAGGCTATGGTGGACTGCTGGTAGTCGACCATAGTCTTTATGTCTTAAGTTTTTCCTTTATTCGACTAGGTCGAATGGATTCATAACCGGTGGGGGCACGCTGAGTGCACCCACTGGGTGTAGTCCCCGAGACTGTGGTCGACTGCTGGCAGTTGACTACAGTCTGAAGAACATCTCCCGTTTTTTTAGGTTGACTGGTCGACTCTAACTTTATAGAACTAGTGGGGGCACGCTGAGTGCACCCACTGGGTGTAGTCCCCGAGACTGTGGTCGAATGTTTGTATTCGGCCGTAGTCTCAGAAACGTATGATTTTTCCTTAGTCACTCGAAAGTGAATTGCTTTTGACATCTGTCGATTGATTCTTCGTAGAAATCCTGTGACCTTGCTGCTCGTTATACCGAGATGGAGAACAAACACATCCAGCTGGGGCTTGACCTGAAGCTGGCCTAGGAGAACTTGGCGAAGGCGAAGGAAGAAGCTAAAGGTATGTTTGGTGAGGTCTTCGACGACTGCCTTTGTCCCTCGTTTGTTTCAGAGTCTGACCTCGCTGTAACTTTGCAGGCAAAGTGAAGGATGCTCTGAAAAAGAAAGACCTCGAGTTGGCTGAAATGCAGAAAGCGGCTTTAGAGAAAACCAAGCTCGCAGATGAGAAGCTGGCTTCGGTCACCAAACTTGAAGAAGAAAACACCAATCTGAAAGCTGCTCTTGATGCTGCCAACAAAGAGGTCAGCCGACTGAAAAGTGACAAGATTGTTCTGAGTGACAAGGCTAGTGAGTTGGTGGGGAAGAAGAACGATCTGGAGGATTATCTGGGCGGACACGCCAAGAAGCTATTCCTCATGCTTGAAGGTAATATTTTGCATCAAACAGGCATTTTAACTGTGATCTTTCCATTCGACTGTTGTCTTGACTCGGTGGTTGTGTTTGCAGAATTTTGCCAGAACTTTGAAGAGGAGACTGGTCGACTGGAAGTAAACCTGTATCCCATCAACTCTCCTGTGAAGGATGAAGCTGCCATGAACGTGCTCCGGCTCGAATCTCATGTCACTGCTGTCGTTGATTATCTCGCAAGGCTGAAGGTCGCCACTTCTCGCATTGACGCCACACTCTGGCCCAGAGAGACGCTCTAGAATGACCTCGAGTCTTTAATGACTCGACTAAACACAGTCCCAAGTCGAGTGCAGGAATGGAAGAAGTCCTCTGCCAGGTGCGGCGCAGATGTTGCTCTATCCCTGGCCCGAGTCCATTGCAAGGATGCACGAGACAAGCTGGCGGCCCTTCGGGTGGCTAACACCAAGAAGCACGATTTCTGGTCTTTCATGGAGACTTTCATCGCCGCTGCCACTCGGATTGCTGATGGGATCGACCTGGACGAGTTTGTTGCACCTTCCAGCCCTCCGCAGGAGGGGTAAAAAACTTCTGAGCTCCACACTTTAAATTTGCCTCGGTGCCGAGTGATTTTTGTAACCGACAAACCTTAACAGGCCTAGCACCTGAGCACTTTCGGTTCCGTTAGGTGTTTATCCGAACTTGGATTCGATGTTTAAATGTGTTTGCATTTGGTTTGAGGTGTCTTTTGCAGGTTAAAGCGAGGTGCTTATTGCAATCAACTCGTTCCCCAATACACTTAGGCAGGCACTGGGCTGCAGCTAAGCCGCCGAGTGGGAGGTCTGCTCTCCACTCGGTAGGAATTTCAAAACTTAGGCGAGCACTGGGCTGCAGCTAAGCCTCCGAGTGGGAGGTCCGCTCTCGACTCGGTAGGAATTTCAAAACTTAGGCGAGCACTGGGCTGCAGCTAAGCCCCCGAGTGGGAGGTCCGCTCTTCACTCGGTAGGAATTTCAAAACTTAGGTGAGCACTGGGCTGCAGCTAAGCCCCCGAGTGGGAGGTCTGCTCTCCACTCGGTAGGATTTTCAAGACTTAGGCGAGCGCTGGGCTGCAGCTAAGCCCCCGAGTGGGAGGTCTGCTCTCCACTCGGTAGGATTTTCAAAACTTAGGCGAGCGCTGGGCTGCAGCTAAGCCCCCGAGTGGGAGGTCTACTCTCCACTCGGTAGGATTTTTACGGCGTCTTTCTTATGGAGAACGCATTATACTTGTGGCGTAGCTCGGAGGAGAGGGTAGC
>NC_041389.1:142544471-142569020 GCF_002162155.2 Triticum dicoccoides | reverse complement strand
GTGAGCACTGGGCTGCAGCTAAGCCCCCGAGTGGGAGGTCTGCTCTCCACTCGGTAGGATTTTCAAGACTTAGGCGAGCGCTGGGCTGCAGCTAAGCCCCCGAGTGGGAGGTCTGCTCTCCACTCGGTAGGATTTTCAAAACTTAGGCGAGCACTGGGCTGCAGCTAAGCCCCCGAGTGGGAGGTCTGCTCTCCACTCGGTAGGATTTTCAAAACTTAGGCGAGCGCTGGGCTGCAGCTAAGCCCCCGAGTGGGAGGTCTACTCTCCACTCGGTAGGATTTTTACGGCGTCTTTCTTATGGAGAACGCATTATACTTGTGGCGTAGCTCGGAGGAGAGGGTAGCAGTCGACCTGCACCTCGTCCTCCTTGGCGAGCGCACGTTGTACTTGTGGCGTAGCTCGGAGGAGAGGGTAGCAGTCGACCTGCACCTCGTCCTCCTTGCAGAGCGCACATTGTACTTGTGGCGTAGCTCGGAGGAGAGGGTAGCAGTCGACCTGCACCTCGTCCTCCTTGCTGAGCGCATGTTGTACTTGTGGCGTAGCTCGGAGGAGAGGGTACCAGTCGACCTGCACCTCGTCCTCCTTGCAGAGCGCACATTGTACTTGTGGCGTAGCTCAGAGGAGAGGGTAGCAGTCGTCCTGCACCTCATCCTCC
This sequence comes from Triticum dicoccoides, assembly GCF_002162155.2. NCBI lineage: Eukaryota > Viridiplantae > Streptophyta > Magnoliopsida > Poales > Poaceae > Triticum > Triticum dicoccoides. Next base: position 142,568,365 of record NC_041389.1, on the reverse strand, counting down.
TTGCTGAGCGCACGTTGTACTTGTGGCGTAGCTCGGAGGAGAGGGTAGCAGTCGACCCGCACCTCGTCCTCCTTGCAGAGCGCACATTGTACTTGTGGCGTAGCTCGGAGGAGAGGGTAGCAGTCGACCTGCACCTCGTCCTCCTTGCAGAGCGCACGTTTGAGTTTGAACTTAGGCGAGTGTTTAGACTGCAGCTAAGCCTCCGAGTGAGAGGCTGGCTCTCCACTCGGTAGGATTTCGTTGGAACTTAGGCGAGTACATGGACTGCAGCTAAGCCTCCGAGTGGGAGGCTGGCTCTCCACTCGGTAGGATTTCATTGGAACTTAGGCGAGTACTTGGACTGCAGCTAAGCCCCCGAGTGAGAGACTGGCTCATCACTCGGTAGGATTTTGTTGGAACTTAGGCGAAACGGATTCGCGGCTAAACCTCCGAGTGGGAAGCTGGCTCTCCACTCGGCGAGGATTTTTTTTACAAACTTAGGCGAAACGGATTCGCAGCTAAGCCACCCACTGAGGGGGAATTTTATTGAACAAATAAAAATGACATCAATCATTGGGGAAATTATGACACTATTGTCTTGTGAAACATGAACTACAGAAGTACTTTTATTACAACTCATCCGAGTGAATACTTAGGTGTAAAAGGGGCGGAGCAAATCCGCGTTCCAAGCTCGGGGCTCGTCGATGTTGTGCTCGATGTTGTAGAGACGGTACACTCCGTTGTGGAGAACCTTGGTGACGATGAAGGGGCCTTCCCAAGAAGGAGCAAGCTTGTGTGGTTTCTGCTGATCCACTTGGAGAACCAAATCTCCTTCCTGGAAGGCTCGACTCTTCACATTTTTGGCGTGGAAGCGACGCAAGTCTTGTTGGTAAATGGTCGATCGGATCAGAGCCATCTCCCTTTCTTCCTCTAAAAGGTCGACTGCATCCTGCCGCGCTTGTTCTGCTTCAGCTTCGGTGTAGAGCTCGACCCGAGGAGCATTGTGGAGCAGGTCACTCGGCAAGACCGCTTCAGCTCCATAGACCAAGAAGAACGGAGTTCTTCCAGTCGACCAATTAGGCGTGGTCCTTAGACCCCAAAGCACTGAGGGAAGTTCGTCGACCCATCCTCCGGCTGCATGCTTGAGATCACGCATCAGTCGGGGTTTCAACCCTTTGAGAATCAAGCCATTGGCTCGTTCTGCTTGTCCGTTCGATTGGGGATGGGTGACTGAAGCATAGTCGACTCGTGTGCCCTGAGATGTGCAGAACGCCCTAAATTCCTCTGAATCGAAGTTTGACCCATTGTCAGTGATGATACTATGTGGGACTCCATATCTGAATATCAGTTCTCTGATGAAACTGACAGCAGTACCGGTGTCAAGGTCCTTGATGGGTTTAGCTTCGATCCACTTGGTGAACTTGTCGACTGCTACCAGTACATGCGTGAAACCGCTTCGGCCTGTTCTCAAGGGTCCAACCATATCTAATCCCCATACCGCGAAGGGCCAGACGAGTGGTATGGTCTTCAGAGCTGATGCAGGTTTATGTGACATGTTGGAGTAAAATTGACATCCTTCGCACTTGTTGACTATCTCCTTTGCCATCTCATTCGCCCTTGGCCAGTAAAATCCGGCTCGGTATGCTTTGGCCACGATGGTCCGAGAGGACGCATGATGGCCACAGGTCCCCGAGTGGATGTCATCAAGAATTATCCGACCTTCTTCTAGCGTTATGCACTTCTGACCAACTCCAGTCGCGCTCTCTCTGTATAGCTGCCCTTTGATCACGGTAAAGGCCTTGGATCAGCGGACGATCTGTCGAGCTTCTTCCTCGTCCTCCGGGAGCTCTTTTCTTAAGATATACGCGATATATGGAACTGTCCAATCGGGAGTGATCACTAAAGCCTCCATGACCCGGTCGACCACTGCTGGGACCTCAACCTCAGTCGGATCTGTGGCACTCTTGGGCTGTGGAGCTTCTTCGGTAAAAGGATCTTCTTTGACTGATGGAGTATGGATATGCTCCAAGAACACACCACTGGGGATGGCTTCTCTCTTGGAACCTATTTTCGCCAAATCATCAGCCGCTTGATTTTTCAGTCGGGGTATATGATGGAGCTCTAACTCCTCAAACTTCTTTTCAAGCTTCCTCACTGCATTATAGTATCCAGTCATGGCTGGGCTTCTAACGTCCCACTCCTTCATCACTTGGTTGACCACCAAATCTGAGTCGCCATAAACCATAAGGCGACGGATGCCGAGTGAAATGTCCATGCGCAACCCATACAATAGGGCCTCGTATTCTGCCTCATTGTTGGAGGAATCAAAGTGAATCTGGAGCACATACCTGAGCTTATCTCCTCTGGGGGAAACCAAGACCACCCCAGCACTGGAACCATTTAACATCTTGGAACCATCAAAGAACATGGTCCAATGCTCCGAGTGAACTTGAGTCGGCTGCTGCTGTTCGATCCACTCGGCAAGGAAATCTGCTATTGCTTGGGACTTAATGGCTTTATTTGCCTCAAACTTGATATCAAGGGGAAGGAGTTCAATCGCCCATTTCGCCACTCGACCAGTTGCATCTCTGTTGTGCAGAATCTCTGAAAGTGGAGAATCGCTGACGACTGTAATGGAATGATCAGAGAAATAATGAGCAACCTTCTTAGTGGTCATGTAGATCCCATACACAAGCTTCTGATAATGAGGATATCTTTGCTTTGATGGAGTCAAAACTTCAGACAGATAGTATACTGGGCGCTGAACTTTGAAGGTTTTCCCTTCTTCTCCCTGCTCGACCGTAAGTACTGTACTGACGACTTGTCCTGTGGCTGCAATATAAAGCAACAGAGGCTCTTTGCTGATTGGGGCAGCAAGCACCGGCTGGGTGGAGAGCAGAGCTTTTAGCTCGGCAAACGCTGCATCAGCTTCTGGAGTCCACTCGAACTTGTCTGCCTTCTTCATCAGTCGGTAAAGAGGCAATGCCTTTTCACCGAGTCGAGAGATGAATCGACTTAACGCGGCCAAGCATCCAGTAAGTTTCTGGACATCGTGCACTCGCACAGGGCGTTTCATTCGGAGTATAGTGCCAACTTTTTCTGGGTTAGCATCAATTCCTCGTTCGGAAACGAGAAACCCGAGTAGCTTTCCACCTGGAACTCCGAATGTGCACTTTGATGGATTGAGCTTGATATCATACCTCCTGAGATTGGCAAATGTTTCAGCTAAGTCAGTCAACAGGTCGGAACCTTTTCGCGACTTGACCACAATATCATCCATGTATGCTTCAACGTTCCGACTGATTTGAGTGAGTAAACACTTCTGAATCATTCTCATGAACGTGGCTCCGGCATTCTTGAGGCCGAATGGCATGGTGACATAGCAAAAGCACCCGAATGGAGTGATGAAAGCTGTTTTGATCTCATCCGGTCCATACAGACGGATCTGATGGTAACCGGAATAGGCGTCTAGAAAAGACAACTTCTCACACCCCGCAGTCGAGTCAACAATTTGGTCGATGCGAGGGAGAGGAAAATGATCTTTCGGGCAGGCCCGATTGATGTGTTTGAAATCAATGCACATGCGGAGTGACTTGTCCTTCTTGGGAACCATGACGACATTGGTGAGCCACTCGGAGTGGTATATCTCTCTGATAAACTCTACCGCCAACAGTCGAGCCACCTCCTCGCCAATGGCCTTTCTCTTCTGGACGGCGGACCATCGAAGATGTTCTTTGACTGGTTTTGTTGTCGAGTCGACTCTAAGACGGTGCTCAGCCAGTCCCCTGGGAACACCCGGCATGTCAGCAGGCTTCCATGCAAAGATGTCCCAGTTCTCACGGAGGAACTGGATGAGCGCTTCTTCCTATTTAGGGTCGAGTGTTGTGGAAATATGGGTCGGAGCTGCATTGGGGTCGGTCGGGTGAATGTGAACAGGCTTCGTCTCCCCGGACGACTGAAAAGCTGATTCTGTGGCAGGCTTCTTGGCCCGCAACTAAAAGTGCGTTATATCGACTAGAGGGGGGGTGAATAGGCGATTTTTATGAATTCTTCACTGAGGAATTTGCCGGTGAGGAAATTCCTTAGCGAAGAACTACTAGCAGCGGAATAAGTACTCAGAAGTAAGCATAACAGAATACAAGCATGGTCATCAAGTTGAAATGAAGACAAGCACTGAGTATAGAAAGCGTAATCACAGGATAACACAAGGTGAAGACAAACAGACTAAAGAAATTGATCTGAGGAAATTGAGAAAGTCTTTAGTCGAAGTCTTCAAACACAGATATGAACAAACACTCAACACAGTAATGAGGAAATGAAAGGGTTGAGGAAATAGAACCAGTTAGGTTGGTGAAGACAATGATTTGGTAGACCAGTTCCAACTGCTGTCTCAGTTGTACGTCTGGTTGGAGCGGCTGAGTATTTAAACTCGAGGACACACAGTCCCGGACACCCAGTCACTGAGCACGCAGCTCAGGACACCCAGTCCTCACCGTATTCTCCTTGAACTAAGGTCACACAGACCTCGTCCAATCACTCGTGGTAAGTCTTCAGGCGACTTCCAAACCTTCACAGACTTGGTCACTCGGCGATCCACAATTCCTCTTGGATGCTCTAGACCATGACGCCTAACCGTCTGGAAGAAGCACAGTCTTCAAAGGTAACAAGCGTCGGATCCACACAGGATCAATTTCTTCAGTGATGCTCAATCACTTTGGGTTTGTAGGGGTTTTGTTTTGGGTTTTCCTCACTCGATGATTTTCGCTCAAAGTCCTCGGAGGATGGGTTGCTCTCAAATGACAAGTGTCAAGTTCTCTCGGAGCAGCCTACCAGCTAGTGGTTGTAGGGGGCGGCTATTTATAGCCTAGGGAGCAGCCCGACATGATAAGACATAAATGCCCTTCAATGATATGACGGTTAGGTGGATAAGATATTTTGGGACAGCTGGCACGCAGCACAACAACGGTCGGAAATTTGACTCTCAAATTCCTCAGGGCTATCATGTTCCTCACTGTGTAGGCAATTCGCACTGGTGAATTCCTAACTCCTCAGAACAAATTCATCTGCGACTAGAAGAACTTCGTCTCTGTCACTGAAGAAAGTGACTGAACTGTATGAGATTTCCAAAGGCTTCACTCGAAGGGATTGGTAGGTGTAGGATTTTGAGTTGAGCATCACATGGAAATTTTTCCTTAGTATTTCCTCGACCCCCTTTAACAGTATGGTGTTTCCTATGACTCAAGAAAGAGAAAATGAAACTACGAAAACAAAAGTCTTCACGCTTCATGTTCCACAAATGAATACCAAGTCTTCAAGGTCACACCAATTTCTTCACTTTCAAAGTCTTCAGAAAGTCTTCAGAATATCAAAGTCTTCAGTCGAAGAACTTCATTTTTAGGGGTCGACTTTTCTCTGTAAATATCAAACTCCTCATAGACTTATAGACCTGTGTACACTCACAAACGCATTAGTCCCTTAACCTATAAGTCTTCAATACACCAAAATCACTAAGGGGCACTAGATGCACTTACAATCTCCCCCTTTTTGGTGATTGATGACAATATAGGTTAAGTTTTTAGCGGGGATAAATGTATGAAGTGTAAATACTGATATTGAGGAATTTGATAGCAAGATATAGAAGAACTCCCCCTGAAGATGTGCATAGTGAGGAATTTGCGTTTGAGGCAATGCACATTTGAAGAGTTGAATCATGGAGATCTCCCCCTATATCTTGTAATTCATACACGCATTTGATATATTATATGAAGAATTTGAAATGCATGATGAAATATGGTGCCTGATGAGATTCAGCATGCGTGCAATGTCATTAACAAGGAATAAGCATGCCGAAAGCATCAAAAGCATAATGCAACAAAAGTATCAGCGCACCATCGGGTTTAAGATTACAACTCGATCCAAATAAAATTTCAGAAGAACGAGAGTTGTAACTTAAAAAAATGCCCTTAATATAGACCCGCTTGAAGACTAACTCAGATTTCTCCCTCTTTGTCATCAAATGACCAAAAGGATTGAAACTGAGGACTAACGCCCCTGAAGAATTTCAAGTCGATGGAGGAGCGCCAGCGTTGTCGGGGTTGTTTGTTGTAGCAGGGCCTGCCGCAGTGTCGTCCAAATCTTCATTCTCATCAGTGTCACGCGATGAAGAATAAGAGCTGGCCACTAGTGGAGGAATTTTGACTCTCTTGAATTTCTTCGAAGGAGGTGCAGACCAGTCAAATTCTTCCTTGAGACCCATAGTCTTCAGTTCTTCAGCGCTATAGACATGAGTGAGGACAGCCCAGGTGCGGTTGAAGGTTTCATGAAGTTAGTATTGGTTCTTCACAGCATTGTGTGTTGAGGTCATATTGTGAAGAAGTGCACCAAACTGACGCTTTACCCATTTGTGATTGCGATCAACCTTCTGATGAAGACTGGGGAGTAACTCACGGTCAGTCATCACCCTGGGTGCTGTGGCTTGAGGATTTTGCTTGGCTGAGGTATTTGCGGCAGAGTCATGTGTGGCAGAGTCGTCATTGGTAGAGTAAGATGTAGCCTTGCGAAATTGACCATCCAATGGACGAATGCCTTCATCGATCACAACAGCTGTCTTGCCTTTATCATCATCTGATGAAACTGTCCGTTTGAGGACTTCAATGGGAGGCAAGTAGCTACCATGGTTCAGAGTGTCAGCTTTGTAATTCAGTGAAGATCTTGCCCTGATGAATCTCATAATCCAAGGAGCATAGGGCTTCATCTCGAATGGTGACATAGCAATATTGCCCAGAGTCCTCATCAAGAAATCATGGAAGTTGACGGGAATGCCATGAATGATGTTGAAAAGCATATTCTTCATGATGCCAATGACTTCTTCATCATTTGAGTCGTGGCCTTTGATAGGACTCATTGTCTTCGTCAGAATGCGATAGACAGTCCGAGGCACATAGAGTAATTCCTTGACGAGGAATTTGGTTTGTGGGGCCTGCCCAGGCTTCAAAGGCTTCATGAGCACTTGCATATAGTGATTTGTCAGTTCAGGGTCACTTTAGATGCAACGTGCACGGTCATGGGGAGGATTGAGAGGAAGGACACGAAGCAATTCAGTTGCTTGTGCCTTGTAGTGAGTGTTTTCAGTCATCCAGTCCAACACCCATGAGTTGACATCTTCAGTGTCTCCAGTGATATGCAGTGTAGCGTAGAACTGAAGAATGAGTTCTTCATTCCAATCACAGATGTCAGTGCAGAAATTGAGTAATCCTGCATCGTGAAGAACACTAAGGACTGGCTCGAAGCATGGCAGAGATTCCATGTCCACGTGAGGAATATGTGCATGATCGAAGATTTTGTCTTTGTCAAACAGCACAGAGGAATAGAAGTTGGCCTGACTAGCAGTCCAGAAACGCCTCTTCCTTATGTGAGCAAAGTCATAGGGGTTGTAGTCAGTAAAGAATACATGCTCGGAAAAGAAGTCTTCAGCCTTGAACTTCTGTTTGCTTGAGAACGGATTCTTTGGCTTTGGCAGAGGGGTGTCAGTGAGTTGCATCACCACCTCAGGAATCGCGAGCTCAGGTTCTTCAGGCTAAGGAATTTCTAGTTCCTCTTCGTGTGCAATCTGAGGATCAGTAGCAGCAGGTTCTTCAGCACTAGCGGCTGGAATGTCTTCATGCACAGAGGGAGTGGGTTGAGTTTCTTCAGAGCCCATTTGAACTGTTGGTGCAAGGGACTGAGGAATCTGTTGGATAGGGGTGAAGAGAGGAGTATTGGGATGCTGACTTTCCCAAAAGTCATCATTCATCACAGGTGTGGTGCATCCTATATCCACATCTTCATCTTCAATTTCCTCAACACCAGCCTCTTCAGCTGTGAACTGAGGCATAGGTGAGGAAATGACTCGCGTTGAAGGGATTTCGTCCACTTCAATTTCTTCATCAATCTGCTCTGACGAAGCAGCAGAATGATTTCCTTCATCAGATCTGCTTGGGATCTCATAGTCTTCTCCAAAAGGAACAAGGTCCTTAGATGGTATGGAGGAAATTGGAACAACATCAATAGGATTTTCAAATGAGCTGGTCATTGGCTTCATTTTCTTCGCAGCCGAAGAATTTGACGCAGCTGATGCCTTCCTTTTCTTCACTGCAGCTCGCTCTGCAGCCTTGGTCTTCTTCACATCAGATGCAGATGGAAGAATTGGAGTTGGTGTAGGCGTGGGAGGAGCTGAGGAATCTGGTTCATTTTCTTCAGGCGCAACTGATGCAGTTGCCCTGATCTCTTCAGTTTCTTCAGGCGCACCACTAGTGGATGCCCTGGCAATTTCTTCAGCGGCTGGAATTTCTTCACCAGCCCTGGAACTAGCATTTTCTTTAGCAGGCTGAAAGTCATCAGCGGTGCTGGCATGTTCTTCAGCAGGCTGAGCAGAGTCTACAGCCTGAAGATTTTCTTGTTGCGATGGGGCTGCAACATTTGTGAATTTCTTCGTCAGATTGACGAATCTCACTTTAGCTCCTTGCCAATTAGCATAGTAGGCATCAAAGCCTTTGCTGAGGGCTTGAATTTCAGACTGAGCCTGGAGAAGTTCCTCAGGTGTCATTCTGACAACATTTTTCTTTTGGAGCTTCTCCTTTCTGTATTGCACTTTCTTGATCTCTCTTGCCTTTTCAAACTTCCATTTCTCCTCAGTGATGAAATGGGTCAGCATGTGACTTTGACCAGATGACAGATGAAAATCAGGCATAGGGGTGTTAGGATCCTTGTGCCAGAGGTCAATGTAGTCGAAGATTTTCCTCGGATCCAAAAGCAGTGGCACAGATGAGCCTTTGGCTCTAGCGGCCTTCACTTATCTGTCTCTGATGATTTCTACAAGTTCATCATCAGAGGCTTCATCATCAGAAGGCATGTGGAATGCGACCTGTTTCTTCTTTGGACTTGGCCGATGACCTCGTCCAGCTGTTGCTTTTGTCTTCAACAGTGTGGGGCCTGATGAGGAAATTGGTGCAGCTGAGGAACTTGCTGAAACACAAGAGGCAATCGAGAAACTAGCAGTCCTTTGACATGTAGCCAGATGCACAGGAGCTGAGGACTTTGAAGGAGCTGCTGAGGACTTTGGTGGAGCAGTAGCAGTGTGAGGAATTTGCCGTGAGGGCCTTGCTGAGGAACTTGGCCGTGAGGACGCTGTTGGTGAAGCACTTGGCTTACGAGCAGGCTTCTTTGGCATGGATTTCCTCGATTTGACCGAGGCCTCAGTAGCAGTAGCAATGGCACAATCCTCATTGAATTTCTTCACTGCCTCCTTGGCTTGTCTTGCCAATTTAGCTTGGCGCTTGGCCCATACTTCAGGAAAGTCCTCACCACGTTTGAGGCTTGTGGGGTCAGCTACTTGGCCAGGTGCCAATGGAGCTCTTGGGCATGGAGGGTTGAGGGCGAATTTCCTCATGTACTTTGGAGTCACATATCTGTATTCCCTCCATTCCCTTGCCCATCTCCGTTCAATCCTCTGTATGCGCACCTTGCGCTGATTTTTGTTTTCTTTGCCAAATTTTGCTTCATCAGGTGTGCAATAGTCAGCATAAATTTCCTCAGGGATTTCAAACACAGTCATAACCTCAGGTTTCTTTCCTCCTTTCTGTGGCTTCTTACCGTCTGCCATATTCTTCAGTTGAGGAATTTGAACAATCGAATTCTCTGAAGAAGTATGCAGTTTTTCTTCGAGGAACGCTACAAATGAGTTAAGTTGATGAGAACCTAGTGATTCAGCAGCAGACATGAGTACCTGTGAACAGAGTATAGGTGCGAGGAATTTGGAGAGGTCATATGCGTTCTCAGAAGGTTTTTCGAAAAGAACAAGTTTTGAGGAATTTGACCAGATGAACCTTGAGGAATTTCACTAAGCGTTCTTGTCTTAGGTTCCAGAGTTGTACAGATCGAAGATCCACACAATTAGGGAATCTTGAAGAAAATGATTGCTTAGAGAAACAGTTCAAGATCATATGATGTGTGAGGTGTTCATATGTGTGAAGATTTGAAGAATAAACACCTTTGAAGATTTTCAGGAAAGTTTGAGAATCAAAGTGAGTAATAAAAGTAACTTTTAATTACCCGAAGTGAAGAACACGACGAACTGGGAAGAACAGATGTGAAGTTTGTCAGGTTAGATCTCCCACGCCCTAACTTGGCAGAGGAAGACAGCTACGGCGACGGCGGAGTGAAGATTTCTGCGGTCGGCATGAGTACGACGGCGACGAGGTCGAGGCAGCGAAGCTCTTCCTCACCGGCGACGATGGAGTAGCGGCGGCGCTAGGGTTTGAGGAGCTCGAGTGAGAGAGTAGTGATCGAGCGGAGTAAATGAAGTGAGGAAGGGGAGAGGGGTATTTTTAGACACGGTAAAAACTGTTCGCCCGAAGATTTGGGACGAACGTGCCCCTGCCCTTTCTCCTTCTCGCGATATGTGTCACCCACGTACTATGTAGTTGAGATCGTGTACGATCGTGGGTGAATAGAATAATGCATTGTGGGATGCGGAACGGTTTGAGCGGCAAAAACCAAAAATTTGGATAAGATTTGTTTTAAAGTTTGGTTCGCAATTTCTTCAGCTGACAAGGACTCAGTGAAGATTTTGAACAAGTTTCAAATAGAACGCACATGAAGAATTTGTGAATAGATTGGGTTGAGTATAGCATAGAGGAGAAAGGGTCCGATCACATTCACTCAGCAGAAAAAGCAACTTGAAGAAATAGCTATAAGTGAATGCTGTAGAGGACATAAACTCATATGTATATATATATATATATAGCCAATGAAGAAAAACGACGGAAACAGTGAAGATTTTGCAAGGTTGAAGAATTTGAAAAACTGAAGAATTTCAAAACTGAGGAAAAACTCAAATTGAAGATTTTCAACTTTTTGTGGTGGCGTGACCCACCGTATAAGAATGATGATTTCAGACACCGCGTACAATTGTCGTAGGGTTCTGAGAATCAAATTCTTCATTAATTTCTTCACACTTAGAGTGTTATTCTTCATTGATTGAAGAAAAACGTTTCGTCATGTGTTGCACATCTAAGTCATCAATTTTGCATAAGTGTCAGGGTGTGTGTCCTTTTCAAAGAACATTCTAAGATTCTAAGATATTTAGCTCACACCGCAACTTGCTAAATCTCCTCTCATCCAAGGGCTTAGTGAAGATATCAGCTAGCTGTTCTTCAGTCTTCACGTGCTCGATGGAGATGTCACCCTTCAACACATGATCACGAAGAAAATGATGACGAATCTGAATGTGCTTTGTCTTCGAGTGCTGAACTGGGTTGTGAGCAATCTTGATGGCACTCTCATTGTCGTAGAGGAGAGGCACATTCTTCACGTTGACGCCATACTCCTTGAGTGTTTGCTTCATCCAAAGCAGTTAAGCACAGCAAGAGCCAGCAGCAATGTATTCAGCTTCCGCAGTAGACAGTGATACACAGTTCTGTTTCTTCGAGGACCAATAGACCAAAGATCGTCCGAGGAAATGACAAGTGCCAGAAGTTGACTTGCGGTCCACACGATCACCAGCATAGTCAGAGTCAGAATATCCAATGAGATCAAAATCAGAGCCCTTGGGGTACCATAATCCTAGTGTTGATGTGTGAGCTAGATATTGAAGAATATGCTTCACAGCCTTATGGTGTGATTCCTTCGGTGCAGCTTGAAATTGGGCACACATGCAAACACTAAGCATTATATCTGGCCTAGATGCACATAAGTACAATAAAGAACCAATCATGGAGCGGTATACCTTGTGATCGAAGTAAATACCATTTTCATCAGTGCATAGATGGCCATTTGTGGGCATAGGAATTTTGATGCCTTTGCAATCTTGCATGCCGAATTTCCTTAGTACATCTTTGAGGTATTTCTCCTGAGATATGAATATACCATTGCTCTATTGACGAATTTGAAGACCTAAGAAGAATTTCAACTCTCCCATCATAGACATTTGATATTCTTCACTCATCATATAGGCAAATCCATCACTATAACGTTGGTTAGTATAGCCAAAGATAATATCATCAACATATATTTGGCACACAGACAGTTCACCATCATAAGATTTAGTAAAGAGAGTAGGCTCGAGTGAACCGGGTGTGAAGCCATTCTTCATGAAGAATTCCTTCAATGTATCATACCACGCCCGAGGGGCTTGCTTGAGGCCATAGAGGGCCTTATTAAGTCTGAAGACTTTGTCAGGATTCTTTGGATGTTCAAAACCTGGGGGTTGAGGAACATATACTTCTTCCTCAAGCTTACCATTTAGGAATGCACTTTTCACATCCATTTGATATAAGATGATATCATGATGGTTAGCATAAGCAAGTAATATGCGAATAGCCTCAAGTCTAGCAACAGGTGCAAAAGTTTCATCGAAATCAATTCCTTCAACCTGTGTGTAGCCTTGAGCTACCAGTCGTGCCTTATTCCTCACCACAAGGCCATTTTCATCTTGCTTGTTGCGGTAGATCCACTTTGTGGCAATGATATTATGCTTGCGAGGATCTGGACGTTTGACCAGTTCCCAGACATTGTTGAGCTTGAACTGATGTAATTCTTCTTGCATAGCCTGAATCCATTCCGGCTCCAAAAATGCTTCATCTACCTTAGTGGGCTCTGTGATAGAGACAAAAGCATAGTGCCCACAAAAGTTAGATAAATGTGAAGCTTTTGAGCGTGTGAGAGGACCTGGTGCTCTAATGTCATCGATGATCTTCTCCACTTGCACTTCTTTTGCAACGCGAGGATGAGCTGGTTGTCGCTGAGGAGTTTGATCAGCATTTTCTTCAGCACCATTTTCCTCATCATTTTCTTCAGGTGCATCAGCTCGACGTTCTTCATGAACAGGAATGAATTCTTCAGTAGATTCTTCAGTAGGAATGACATCCTCAGTTGCCTTGAACTTGATAGAATTCTCAGGTGCTGGTTCATCTAACACAGAAGGTAGGTGCTCTCTTTGCGAGCCATTAGTTTCATCGAACCGCACATCTACAGTGTCAACAATCTTGTGAAGAACAATGTTGAAGACTCTGTAGGTGTGCGAGTCCATTCCGTAACCAAGCATAAAACCTTCATGTGCTTTCGGTGCAAATTTAGAATTGTGGTGAGGATCTCTAATCCAACATTTAGCACCGAAGACTTTGAAATAACTCACATTGCGTTTCTTGTCAGCGAGGAGTTCATAGGCCGTCTTCTTGAAGAATTTGTGAAGATATACTCTGTTGATGATGTGGCACGCAGTATCAATTGCATCAATCCAAAAACGATGAGGCGTTTTGTATTCATCAAGAATAGTGCGAGCCATCTCAACAAGAGTTTTGTTCTTGCGCTCCACGACGCCATTTTGCTGAGGAGTATAGGAAGCAGATAACTCATGAGTAATACCAAGTTCATCAAGATAGTCATCAAGACCGGAATTCTTGAACTCAGTTCCATTGTCACTTCTGATGTGCTTGATCTTCACACCAAAGTTGGTTGAAGCCCTCGAGGAAAAACGTTTGAAGACTTCCTGCACTTCATGTTTGTAAGTAACAATGTGTACCCATGTATATCGAGAGTAATCATCAACAATGACAAAACCATATAGAGATGCATCATTAGTGACTGCTGAGTAATGATTAGGTCCGAAGAGGTCCATGTGAAGAAATTCGAATGGACGAGTAGTGGTCATGATAGTCTTCGCTGGATGCTTGGCCTTGGTCATTTTTCTAGCTTCACAGGCTCCGCATAAGTGATCCTTGAGGAATTTGACATTCTCAATGCCAATGACATGCATCTTCTTCGCAAGCGTGTGCAAATTCCTCATGCCTGCGTGACCAAGTCATCGATGCCATAGCCAGCCTTCTGAAGCTTTTGCAAGTAGACACACGGCTGGCTGTGGTCCTGTAGAGAAATCAACAATATACAAATCTCCTCTCCTAAAGCCTTCGAAGAATTTGGAATTGTCAGCTTCCGTAATCACAACACAGCGATACTTGCCAAAGACAACAACCATATCAAGCTCACAAAGCATTGAGACTGACATGAGGTTGTATCCTAAGGACTCAACAAGCATGACTTTGTCCATGTGTTTATCCTTAGAGATTGCAACCTTACCAAGACCCAATACCTGACTTTTGCCTTTGTCAGCAAAGATGATATGCTTCAGATGTGCCGGTGATAAGGCAGCATCCATCAATAGATTCTTGTCACTAGTCATGTGATTCGTACATCCACTATCGAGGACCCACTCAGTAGCTTTGGGTTGATCATCCTGCAGATGAATTAGTGTAGCTTACAATCTCATATGCTTCATTAGTGAAGAATATGATATCAAGTTCATCAGATGAATTTCATCAATCAGTAAACAGATATAGCAGTATGAGGACGTGTGAAATGAAGGTTCATTTCATCATGATTCGCCTGCGTCCTTTCAGGCAATTTTGTCAGGTCCCCAGCAAATTCCTCAGACGTTAAAGCACGTCTGGAGACCTGACCCTGTAGAAGAGATTAGTTCTTTTTCTTCACCACCCACATCTGAAGGGGTGGCAAAGAGATTATCACTCTGCGAGCACCATACGAGAATGGTGGCATAGAGGCCAAACCATTTCGTTTCACATAATAGGGGTTAGGGTAAGCATATGAATAAGCAGAGAAATTCTTCGAGGACTTATGAACATAATGGTTTGAAGAATAATGCACATATTCATAGCCCTTAGCTCTACCCTGCGAAACAGAGTTGTTAGCACGATGATAATCATGTGAGGACTTTGATCCATTTGAGGAATTTGATCCACGTGAAGGATTTGATCTGGGGTTCCTGTTCTTCACAGGTGGTGTCATGAGGACATTCACCTGAAGACTTTCAAGGCACTTCTTGGGAACCTAGATTTTCTTCATAGGAGAACCGTTCCTGCAGTTAGTGCCAACATATCTAGAAAATACTTCACCATTCTGATTTTTGAACAGTTTATAGTTGGTGTCAAATGACTCATCAGAAGAATGAGGAGATTCACATGTAAAGCCAGATAAGTTAGATGGATCAACTGGAGGTCCCTTTGCAGCAACCCATGAGGTTTTGGGGTACTGCTCAGGCTTCCAATATGTTCCATCAGCATTAAGTTTCCTCTCAAAGGCAATACCCTCTTTTCTAGGGTTTCTGTTGAGGATCTGCTTTTTAAGCACATCACAAAGAGTCTGATGCCCTTTGAGGCTTTTGTACATGCCTGTCATGTACAATTCCTTCAGCCCTGCATCATCAGTGATACTAGCAATGTCCTCAGATGAGGAATTAGTGATAGCAGAGGCAGGTGAAGAATTTATAACAGTTGAAGCATTTGAACATTCAGGTGAAGAATTAGCAGATTCACGTTCAATGCACTTTAAGCATGGAGGAACAAATTCTTCCTGAGAAGCGCTGATTTGTTGAGCTAGTAATGAATCGCGCTCCTTCTGAAGATCTTCATAACTCACTCTTAGCTTCTCGAGATCTTGCTTTCTTTGAAGAAATTCATAAGAAAGTTTCTCATGATCAGATAAGAGAGTGTTATGATGACTTTGAAGGTTATCAAACCTAGACTGAAGTCTCTGAAGATTTTCAGTCAGGGCTTTAGTGCGATCCATTTCTTCACCCAACATATCATCACTTTTGTCTAGCATGTTTTGAACATTTTCAAAAGCCCTTTGTTGTTTTACAGCAATCTTAGCAAGTTTAGAGTAGCTGGGCTTGAGATCCTCATCAGATTCATTTTCACTAGATTCAGAGGAGGTGTATTTGAGTACCTTTGCACCTTTCTCCATGAAGCAATAGGTGGGAGCGTAGTCATCATTATCTTCATCAGGCTTGTCGGTGGGGTCAGTTTCTTCAGTGTTGAAGATGGACTTGCTAACGAAAGCAGTAGCGAAGGCCAGAGTCACCACACTAGATTCAGATTCTTCAGACGCCTCCTCTTCCTCATGTTCCTCAATTCAGCTTCAGAGTCCATTTCCTTGCCAATGAATGCCCGAGCCGTCTTGGAGCTGCTCTTCTTGTGAGATGAAGACTTCGAGGATTTTGATGACGAAGATTTTGACGATTTCTTCTTCTTCTTCGCATCATCAGAACTGTAATCCTTGTATTTCTTCTTCTTCAATTCCTTTTCCCACTGAGGACAATCTTGAATATAGTGACCAGGTTTCTTGCATTTGTGGCACAACCTTCTCTTATAGTCACTTGATGAGGAATCACTGCTTCTTGAGGATTTTCCAAAGTGACCATGTCTTGAGAACTTCTGGAATTTCTTCACGAGCAGTGCTAGCTCCTGGCTCAATTCTTCAGGATCACCAAGGCTACTACCAGAATCCTCACATTCAGACTCAGACACAACCTTGGCCTTCAGGGCACGTGGTTTGCCATAGCTCGAACCATAGAGATCTTTCTTTTCAGCAAGCTGGAACTCGTGAGTATTTAGCCTTTGGAGGATATCGGCAGGATCAAGAGACTTGTAGTCAGCCCGTTCTTGTATCATTAGTCCCAGAGTATCAAATGAGGAATCAAGCGATCTCAACAGTTTCTTCACCACCTCATGGTCAGTGATGTCAGTGGCACCGAGGGCTTGAAGCTCATTTGAGATGTCAGTGAGGCGATCAAAGGTTTGTTGGACATTTTCATTGTCGAGTCTTTTGAAGCGGTTGAAGAGATTCCGAAGAACATCAAGTCGAGAGTCACGCTGAGTTGAGACTCCTTCATTCACTTTGGACAGCCTATCCCAGAGAATCTTAGCAGTTTCCAAAGCACTCACTCTTCCATACCGTCCTTTACTCAGATGGCCACATATGATATTCTTCGCTTGAGAATCGAGTTGCTTGAATCTCTTCACATCGGTAGCGTTCAATGAGGGTGAGACAGAGGGAACACCATTTTCCACAACATACCAGAGATCGTTGTCAATTGCCTCAAGATGCATTCGCATCTTGTTTTTCCAGTAGGGGTAGTCCGTCCCATCAAAGGTAGGACACCCAGCCGAGACCTTGATTATACCTGCAGTCGACATAACTAAAACTCCAGGCGGTTAAACCAAAATCACACAGAACAAGGGAGTACCTTGCTCTGATACCAATTGAAAGTGCGTTATATCGACTAGAGGGGGGTGAATAGGCAATTTTTATGAATTCTTCACCTGAGGAATTTGCCGGTGAGGAAATTCCTTAGCGAAGAACTACTAGCAGCGGAATAAGTACTCAGAAGTAAGCATAACAGAATACAAGCATGGTCATCTAGTTGAAATGAAGACAAGCACTGAGTATAGAAAGCGTAATCACAGGATAACACAAGGTGAAGACAAACAGACTGAAGAAATAGATCTGAGGAAATTGAGAAAGTCTTCAGTCGAAGTCTTCAAACACAGATATGAACAAACACTCAACACAGTAATGAGGAAATGAAAGGCTTGAGGAAATAGAACCAGTTAGGTTGGTGAAGACAATGATTTGGTAGACCAGCTCCAACTGCTGTCTCAGTTGTACGTCTGGTTGGAGCGGCTGAGTATTTAAACTCGAGGACACACAGTCCCGGACACCCAGTCACTGAGCACGCAGCTCAGGACACCCAGTCCTCACCGTATTCTCCTTGAACTAAGGTCACACAGACCTCGTCCAATCACTCGTGGTAAGTCTTCAGGCGACATCCAAACCTTCACAGACTTGGTCACTCGGCGATCCACAATTCCTCTTGGATGCTCTAGACCATGACGCCTAACCGTCTGGAAGAAGCACAGTCTTCAAAGGTAACAAGCGTCGGATCCACGCAGGATCAATTTCTTCAGTGATGCTCAATCACTTTGGGTTTGTAGGGGTTTGGTTTTCGGTTTTCCTCACTCGATGATTTTCGCTCAAAGTCCTCGGAGGATGGGTTGCTCTCAAATGACAAGTGTCAAGTTCTCTCGGAGCAGCCTACCAGCTAGTGGTTGTAGGGGGTGGCTATTTATAGCCTAGGGAGCAGCCCGACATGATAAGACATAAATGCCCTTCAACGATATGACCGTTAGGTGGATAAGATATTTTGGGACAGCTGGCGCGCAGCACAGCAACGGTCGGAAATTTGACTCTCAAATTCCTCAGGGCTATCATGTTCCTCACTGTGTAGGCAATTCGCACTGGCGAATTCCTAACTCCTCAGTCAGAACAAATTCATCAGCGACTAGAAGAACTTCGTCTCTGTCACTGAAGAAAGTGACTGAACTGTATGAGATTTCCAAAGGCTTCACTCGAAGGGATTGGTAGGTGTAGGATTTTGAGTTGAGCATCACATGGAAATTTTTCCTTAGTATTTCCTCGACCCCCTTTAACAGTACGGTGTTTCCTATGACTCAAGAAAGAGAAAATGAAACTACGAAAACAAAAGTCGTCACGCTTCATGTTCCACAAATGAATACCAAGTCTTCAAGGTCACACCAATTTCTTCACTTTCAAAGTCTTCAGAAAGTCTTCAGAATATCAAAGTCTTCAGTCGAAGAACTTCATTTTTAGGGGTCGACTTTTCTCTGTAAATATCAAACTCCTCATAGACTTATAGACCTGTGTACACTCACAAACGCATTAGTCCCTTAACCTGTAAGTCTTCAATACACCAAAGTCACTAAGGGGCACTAGATGCACTTACAGCAACAAATCACTCGGGTCTGCATTCTTCTTGTATCCCTCTAGCTCTACCATCGTTATCTGGGAATCAACAATTTTCGAGCCTTTCTGGAAACACTCCTCTGCCTTCTTCCGATTTCCAGTGATAGTGATCACACCCTTGGGGCCGGGCATCTTCAGTTTGAGGTATACGTAACATGGTCGAGCCATGAACCGTGCGTAAGCTTTTCGCCCCAAAATGGCGTGGTAAGCCCTCTGAAAATCTACGACTTCAAATGTCAGCTTCTCCTTTCGGAAATGCTTCAAGTGACCGAACACCACGTCCAGAGCTATTTGGCCGAGTGACTTAGCCTTCTTTCCAAGTATAACTCCATGAAAACTCATGTTGCCGGTGCTCAGTCTGGACATCGGAATGCCCATTCCTTTCAGCGTCTCCGCATACAATATGTTCAGTCCGCTACCACCATCCATTAGCACCTTCGTCAGTCGAGTGCCCTTAACAACCGGGTCGACCACCAAAGCTTGCCTCCCAGGAGTGGCTATATGAGTCGGGTGATCAGACTGGTCGAATGTAATGGGAGTTTGGGACCATCTCAGATAACTAGGTGTCGCCGGGGCGACCATATTGACCTCTCGATTGATAACCTTCAATCGGCTTTTGCTTTCCACATCAGCAAAGATCATCAGAGTGGAATTAACATGAGGATATCCTCCATCACTGTCCTCCTTGTCCTCAGCTTTGTCCGACTCCTTTTCCTTGTCCTTGGGCTGTTTTCCTTGGAACTGCTAGATCAAGAGCCGGCACTGGCGAGTGGTATGCTTTGGGTAGATGAAATTACCCTCTTCGTCTTTCTTCGTGTGGATGTGACATGGCAGATCCATCACGTCATTCCCTTCTTTATCCTTCACCTTCTTGGGGTTCCAGGATCCTTTGGGTTTTCTTTTGAACTTGCCCTGAGTCACAGCCAGAGCCTCTCCAGGAGCCGCCGGCTCGGCCTTCCACTTCTGCTTCCGACTGGAGTTTCCTTTCTCCGACTAGCTCGGCTTGTACTTGCCGCTCCGGAGTCGGTCCTCCTCTTCACCATTGGCGTACTTGGTGGCAATTTCCATCATTCGACTCAGGGTCATATCTCCAGTACGCCCAAACTTCAAACTTAACTCTCTGTTCTTTACGCCATCCTTGAAGGCGCAGACTGCCTGATGATCAGACACGTTCTGCACGGTGTGATGCAAAGTAATCCATCTCTGAATGTAATCTCTTAAGGTTTCATTCGACTTCTGTACGCAGACCTGCAGCTCTGTCAATCCAGCTGGTCGCTTGCAGGTTCCCTCAAATGTCCTGACGAACACTCGGGAAAGATCTTCCCAAGTGTAAATGCTGCTCAGAGCCAACTGATTCAACCACGCCCTGGCCGAACCTTCCAACATGAGTGGTAAATGCTTCATAGCCACTTCATCATTTCCGCCGCCAATCTGCACCGCCACTCGGTAATCTTCAAGCCAAGTTTCAGGCTTAGACTCACCAGTGAACTTACTTACTCCGGTAGCCAACCTGAAGTTGGGGGGAATCACCGCGGCTTTGATAGCCCTGCAGAAACATTCTGGTCCTGAAACATGTACTCGGCTGCTAGTGGGCGCATCTCTGTCGGGGCCACCTCGATGAGCCCTGTTCCGATCGACCAGGCCTTGCACGATGATAGATCGCGCGTCAAAGCCTGGTTCTCTGGGGTCGACCGGAGCTCTCCGCCCCGCACTAAGCTGGCGCCTGTCATCTTGCTGACTATGAGCGTAAGACCCACCTCTAGGAGGAGAGGCGGGCACTCGATGCCTACCATCACGGTCGAACTGGTCACCGTATTGGTCACGTCGACCTTCTTGTCCCTCACGCCGCGGAGGCGATCTTGGGCTGTGAGCCGACTGAACTGTATTCGCAGCGATGGATCGACTGTGAATCCTGTTGCGTGATTGTGACACAGCTGAATTCTGATCTCCTGCTGCTCGGAGCAAGTCCCTGATCTGCATCAACCCTCTGCCAGCCTCCGACTGAGAGGGCTGAATTGACTCTGCTATACGGGCTGCAGCTACTAAATTCTGAATCGGAGTTCGATATACCTAAGTCGGCTGCGGGAAGAGTTGACGTCGACTAGAGTTGGGTACTCGTTGCCGTGCGCGCTCATCGAGTGCTCGCTGGAGATTCTCCAGACGAGTGCGTTCAGCCAGGTTCGCCAAACGTGCCTCCTCCAAGGCGCGAGCCTCGGGGGTCTCTCCTGCGATGGGAGTATGCAGGGCATCCATGTTCCTGCGGTGAAGTTGTTCCCTTTGCAGGGAATTAAGTGGCTCGGGTTGATATTCCTCATGGGCTTGACTGGGGTCGCCTCCACATCCATCCCGTCGTCGCGGGGGAAGCCGGGAGGGCTATGAGGCCCGTTGACCATCAAGACTTCCGCCGCCGGATCGCTGCTGTCGCACTCGGATGCGGTCTCTACGGAGACATTCGACAGATCGAACAGGCCGTAGAGAGATTCGTCGGGCTCGATCGCCGTGACTTGGGTGGTGGCCGACTGGCGGGCCACCGCGTGCCTCACCCACCGCTGGAGCCTCGACCGACCAGAGCGCTTGCGCTGGCGGGAGGCAGGGAGGGAGGATGACAGGGCAGTCGACCGATAAGGGGTCGACGGTTGCCGCAGCAGAACGCCGCGGACACACGCCCGAAAATGCTTCGCACCGCGGACGGGGAGCGCGTCGATGTCGAGTGGAGCCTCCTGGAGCCAATCGGAGTCGTCGGCGATGAAGGTGAGCGCGCCGAGACGGATCTCGCGGCCCTCGACCAAAACTCCACCAGAAACCATGATGAAGGCAATCGGAACAATTGCAACTTCTCCAAAAATCGCTAAGACACCCGCCCCACGGTGGGTGCCAACTGTCGTGGTTCTAAGTCTGACAGTAGAATGGGGGGTAGGTATGGAGAGGCAAGATCCTAGCTATGGAGCAGTTGTGAAGACAAAGGATGTACGAGTTCAGGCCCTTCTCGGAGGAAGTAACAGCCCTACGTCTCGGTGCCCGGAGGCGGTCGACTGGATTATGTGTGTATAGATTACAGGGGTGCGAACACTTTACACCGAGGAGGGGGGTGGCTTATATAGTGTCTGCCAGACCCCTCCGACCCTCAGTTATGCAGGGTTTAAAGTACATTAAGGCTAGGCGTTACTGGTAACTAAAGGAAATATTCCCTAGAGGCAATAATAAAGTTATTATTTATTTCCTTATATCATGATAAATGTTTATTATTCATGCTAGAATTGTATTAACCGGAAATATAATACATGTGTGAATATATAGACAAACAGAGTGTCACTAGTATGCCTCTACTTGACTAGCTTGTTAATCAAAGATGGTTATGTTTCCTAACCATGAACAAAGAGTTGTTATTTGATTAACGAGGTCACATCATTAGTTGAATGATCTGATTGACATGACCCATTCCGTTAGCTTAGCACCCGATCATTTAGTATGTTGCTATAGCTTTCTTCATGACTTATACATGTTCCTATGACTATGAGATTATGCAACTCCCGTTTACCGCAGGAACACTTTGTGTGCTACCAAACGTCACAACGTAACTGGGTGATTATAAAGGTGCTCTACAGGTGTCTCCGAAGGTACTTGTTGGGTTGGCGTATTTCGAGATTAGGATTTGTCACTCCGAATGTCGGAGAGGTATCTCTGGGCCCTCCCGGTAATACACATCACTTAAGCCTTGCAAGCATTGCAACTAATGAGTTAGTTGCGAGATGATGTATTACGGAACGAGTAAAGAGACTTGCCGGTAACGAGATTGAACTAGGTATTGGATACCGACGATCGAATCTCGGGCAAGTAACATACCGATGACAAAGGGAACAACGTATGTTGTTATGCAGTCTGACCGATAAAGATCTTCATAGAATATGTAAGAACCAATATGGGCATCCAGGTCCCGCTATTGGTTATTGACCGGAGACGTGTCTCGGTCATGTCTACATTTTCTCGAACCGTAGGGTCCGCACGCTTAAGGTTTCAATGACAGTTATATTATGAGTTTGTGCATTTTGATGTACCGATGGTTGTTTGGAGTCCTGGATGTGATCACGGACATGACGAGGAGTCTCAAAATGGTCGAGACATAAAGATTGATATATTGGACGGATATATTTGGACACCGAAAAGGTTCCGGATGAGATTGGGACTATACCGGAGTTCCGGGAGGTTACCGGAACCCCCCGGTAAGTATATGGGCCTTATTGGGCCTTAGTGGAAAGGAGGGAGAAGAAGCAAAGGAGGGGGCGCCCCCCCAAGCCCAATCCGAATTGGGAGGGGGGCCGCCCCCCCCCCCTTTCCTTCTTCCCTCCCCTCTCTTCCTTCCTTCTCCTACTCCTAATAGGAAAGGGGGGCCAAACCTACTTGGAGTAGGTTTGCCCCCCTAGGGCGCGCCTCCTGTAACGCCCCGGTTTCGTTGCGCCAGGTGTCTGCCAGTCATTCGCCGTCGTTGCCATGTCATTTTCTTGCGTGTTGCACTTTTCCATGTCATCAGATGCATTTCATATCATGTCATCATGTGCATCTCATTTTGCATACGTGTTCGTTTATTGCATCCGAGCATTTTTCCCGTTGTCCGTTTTGCAATCCGGCACTCCTATGTCCTCCGGCGTCCCCTTTTTGTCTCTCGTTGTGAGCGGGTGTTAAACTTTCTCGGAATGGACCGAGGCTTGCCAAGTGGCCTTGGTATAGCACCGGTAGACCGCATGTCATGTTTCGTGCCATTTGGAGGTCGTTTGATACTCCAACGGTTAACCGGGTAACCGCAAAGGCCTCTTTGTGTTGCAGCCCAACACCTCCTTCAAAGTGGCCCAAAGCCCATCTAACTCCCCTCCATGCTCTCGGTCGTTCAATCACGATCGTGTGGGCGAAAACCACACCTCATTTGGACTCTCCTAGCTCCCTCTACCTATAAATATGTGCATCTCCCCCGAAATCCCGGTCTAACCCTAGCCATCTTCATCCTCGCGCCGCCAGACACGTCCGCCCGAGCCGGACATGTCCGCCGGACACCTCACCCCGGCGAATCAGATCACGCCACGTCACCCCGCCGCCGTCGCCAGCCTATCGCGCGCCGCCACCTCACCGCCTCTCTCTCTCCACCGCGTCGGCCCGCGGGGCCCATCCGGAGCCCGCACGGGCCCGAACCGCCTCCACCGCAGGCCCGTGCGCCCACCGCCGCCCGTAGCTCGCTCTGGCCGCCGCCGCTCGAAGTCGCGCCTCCTCGC
>NC_041389.1:142539882-142544054 GCF_002162155.2 Triticum dicoccoides | reverse complement strand
CCGTCGCCGAAGCGCGGCCCTGTCGCCGCCGGCGCCCCGAGCTACCCGGGCGCCCCCGCCTCTCCCCATCGGCCGGCGCCGCCCTCCGCCGCCGAGACCGGACGGATCCGGCCCGGATCCGCCCATCTCCCACAACTCCGGCCACCACCACATCCATCTTCGGCGAGCAGCTCCATCGAACCTCGTTTTCCGTGTGAAGGTTGACTTTCCCCTCCTCGAAATTTGCCTAAGTCCCCGATTATTTCAACATTATCATGCCATGTTCATCGCAATGTATCTCTGTGCATGCTGCTCCGTTTCGTGCGTGTAATATGTCAAATTGTTTGTCTTAACGAGTACTTCATTTCATTCCATTGAATCATGTTCATTTGAGATCATCTTGATGCCCGAAATGCTGTTGGAAGAGTGCATGTTGCTGTTAATCTGCTGGAACTGTTATAACATGCACTTTTGTCATTTTTGCCATGTTTGATGTCTGCATCCTATGAGGTTGAGCTCTACATGTGTTTTGATCTATGCCATTCCATCTTTCCAGAGGTTCTATCCATGTATTCTTGTGATTCTTGTACTGAGTGTATCAAGCTTGCTAAGTAGGGTACTTGCTGTTGCTGTTTTCCTGACAGATTCTGTTATATTTTGTTGCTATGTTAACCTGCTGCTACAAGTCATTTCGTGCATTATTCTGGAGGTGTTTATTAAGGATGTTTTGTTATACATGTCTTTCTCTATCCATCCATGCCCTTGGTTGCATTTATAGACTGCTGTATCTTGTTGTAATATTGCTCCAAAGTTGCTAAATAATGTTGCTGTCAACCTGTTAACATGAAGTTCAGTTTTGGCCATATGCTTTTCTAGTGATCCATGCACCCTATGAACTTGCTATTGCCATGTATAGCTTCACAAACTTGTCTTCTTACTGTTGGTTGCCTTGCCATGCCATGTATTGCTCTGCGGTGAGTGATTCAAGCTCACCAACATGCCTACTTATTGTTGTTCCTGCCATGTTTGAATCTGTAATATAACTTGCCATGTTTACATGGGTGCCATCATATTTTCCGTGCCGTTTTGGCTCTTGGTCAGTAAGGGACTTTTTTTCTATGCAATTAGTAGATTCATGCCATGCCTTTTTTTGTCATGTTAAGTTCCTGTAACATGTTGTTTGATAGCTCTAAACATTGCAATCTGATGTTATTTCTGCCAAGCCTGAAACTGTTATTATTTGCAATCTTTCCATGTCCTTTTGAGCATGTTCTATAGATTCCTGGAGATAGCTCAGTGTTCATGTTTTGTTATGCTTTACCTGTACTTCATGCCCATGCCTTTTGTTATTATGTTGGGGTGTTGTAGCATATTGTTTTGATGCTTGCAATATGCCTAGTTGCTGTTATGGACAGATTGTTGTCATATTTTGTATAGAGTATGTGTTGAACCGTTGCTCCGTTTTGAGTGTGCTCTATATGAAACTTGCTTGATTTTGCATGTAGCTTCATATTATCATGTTGCATCCTTGTTTCGAGGTGTTTTCTTGATGTTTGTATGCATTTTGCATCAATGCCATGTTTAACTTGTTTTGCTCATATCTTCTAGGCCGTAGCTCCGAATCTAATGAACTTTATATGTAACTTGACTAGAATTTCGTGTAGATCCTCTTGGTGCTCTTTAACTTGCTGTTTAACAACTTGAACATAAGTTTTATTCATATCTGGACCCATTTCGAAATTTGCATATGAGGACTTACCGGAATTGTCATATGTTGTTTTCGGCCTCATTTAAACTTGCCTTGATGTGTTGTTCTTGTTTGCATCCTCTCTTACCATGAGTAGCTTCATGTAGCCTTGTCATGCATCATGCTTGTTATGCATTATGTCTTGCCTATGTGTGGTGTGCTTACCATGTTGTGTGCTTCTTCTTGATAGTTCCCGTGTCGTTGCGATCGTGAGGATGCGTTCGTCTACGTGTGGTTCGTCTTCGTGGCTTCATCTTCTTCATGGACTCGTTCTTCTTCCTAGCGGGATTTCAGGCAAGATGACTGCTACCCTGTATCTCACTACTATCATTGCTATGCTAGTTGCTTCGTTCTATCGCTTTGCTGCGCTACCTATCTTTTGCTCATCAAGCCTCCCTAATTGCCATGAACCTCTAACCTTTGACACCCTTCCTAGCAAATCATTGCTTGGCTATGTTACCGCTTTGCTCAGCCCTCTTATAGCGTTGCTAGTTGTAGGTGAAGTTGAAGATTGCTCCATGGTGGACAGAATTTTGGTTGGATATCACAATATCTCTTATATTATTAATGCATCTATATACTTGGTAAGGGTGGAAGACTCGGCCTTATGCCTGGTGTTTTGTTCCACTCTTGCTGCCCTAGTTTCCGTCATACCGGTGTTATGTTCCCGGATTTTGCGTTCCTTACGCGGTCGGGTGATTTATGGGACCCTGTTGACAGTTCGCTTTGAATAAAACTCCTCCAGCAAGGCCCAACCTTGGTTTTACCATTTGCCTCACCACCACCTACTTTTCCCTTGGGAGTCGCTCTCTCGAGGGTCATCTTTATTTAGCCCCCCGGGCCAGTGCTTGTCTAAGTGTTGGTCCGAACTGAGCTGCCTGCGGGGCCACCTCGGGGCAACTTGAGGGTTGGTTTTACTCGTAGCTAGTCTCATCCGGTGTTGCCCTGAGAACGAGATATGCGCAGCTCCTATCGGGATTGTCGGCGCATCGGACGGCTTTGCTGGTCTTGTTTTACCATTGTCGAAATGTCTTGTAAACCAGGATTCCGAGACTGATCAGGTCTTCCTGGGAGAAGGAATATCCTTTGTTGATCGCGAGAGCTTATCATGGGCTAAGTTGGGACACCCCTGCAGGGTATAAACTTTCGAGAGCCGTGCCCGCGGTTATGTGGCAGATGGGAATTTGTTAATGTCCGGTTGTAGATAAGTTGACACCAGATCCGAATTAAAACGCATCAACCGCGTGTGTAGCCGTGATGGTCTCTTCTCGGTGGAGTCCGGGAAGTGAACACGGTTTCTGTGTTATGTTTGACGTAAGTAGGAGTTCAGGATCACTTCTTGATCATTGCTAGTTGACGACCGTTCCGCTTGTTTCTCTTCTCGCTCTCATTTGCGTTGGTTAGCCACCATATATGCTTAGTCGCTGCTGCAACCTCACCACTTTACCCCTTCCTTTCCCTTTAAGCTTTGCTAGTCTTGATACCCATGGTAATGGGATTGCTTAGTCCTCGTGGCTCACAGATTACTACAACAACAGTTGCAGGTACAGGTTGTGCGATGATCTTGACGCGAGAGCGATGCTTGCATTGCGTTGAGTTCTTCTTCTGCTTCTTCGATCAGGGGATAGGTTCCAGGTCGGCAGCCTGGGCTAGCAGGGTGGATGTCGTTTGAGTTTCTGTTTGTGTTTCATCCATAGTCGGATGATGCTCTTATGTAGATGATGTTGTATTCGTGTGGCATTGTATGCCTTATGTATGTATCCCCATCTTTTATGTAATGTTGATGTAATGATATCCACCTTGCAAAAGCGTTCCAATATGCGGGTCTATCCTTGGTGGGACCTTCGAGTTCCTTTTGGATAGGGTCGCATATTGGGCGTGACAAGTTGGTATCAGAGCCTCGACCGACCTTAGGAGCCCCCTTGATTGATCGTGTAGTTGGGCCATTGTTGAGTCTAGAAGAAAACTGTTTTCTGAGTCTAGTTATTTCGGAGAGTAGGAATTCTTTTTACTTCTCAGCCCCTTCATCGCTCTGGTGAGGAATATTGACGTAGGTGTTTTGAACTACTCCTCTTCCCCTTCAAATTTTTCTTTAGGATCACGCGGTTAGTTTTCGTTTGTTGTCCATCCTCTTTTGTCCGGCGCATTCCTCGTCAAGCTGATTCGAACCTCTTTGTCTTTGGGAGATCAATCCTCGGCTCTTTTCGATCGATGTTGTTTCCCTGTCCGAAGTTGTCCTTGTTTTTCCCACCCGCCCTCCCTTTTTCATCTCGGAGCCGGAGTCCGTAATCGAGTATCCATCCTACTCGTGTGAAGCTTTTGTTCTCTTTCAACCGGTGTTTTCTCTTCAAGTTATTCGTCGGTTTCCCCTTCCAAGTTGCCTTTGTTTTTCCCGCCCTCCCACCCTCTTCTTCCCGGAGTCTGAGTTTGTTTCGACCATCAATTT
>NC_041389.1:142537124-142539710 GCF_002162155.2 Triticum dicoccoides | reverse complement strand
TTCGTTCGGAGACTCTTCAATCTTCCCTCAATTATTTCAACTGGTGAATTCTCGTCTCGTTTGTCGTTCGTCATTTTTTTCTTCTCCGGTGGATTCAATTCAAGTTTTCGGTGTTGATCGTATTCTTTCTTTGACCGAAGTGTTTTCCCCTTGCTCGTTCTCCTCTCGCCAGTTTATCCTTCCGGAGTGTTCAAGACATCTCAGGAGATTCGTCCGTGTTCCAATTAATTTGAGGTTGTCACCTCATTCAAATATTTCAATTGTTCCGGTGCATCATCTATTCCGCATTCCTTTTCCAACGGTGTTTTTCTCTTCAGTCGGCCCTAACCCACAGGTCTTTTTCCAGGATCTTACTTGACTCTTCTAATTCCCCCGGAGTTATTCTCAATTCTTTTCAAGTGTGATGTAAGAATGGATTTCATCAGTCAGATGCCTTCCCAAGATCGATTTCAAATCATTTTCATTGTTGGCTCAACCTCTTCGCCTTTCATTCTCCCGGAGTATCTCAGAAATTTTGGTGGTGTTTCCCGTCGTCATTTGAAGACCAAAGAAGAAGATTTCTCTTTAATCTTGTCCGTTCCCCGGAGATTCGCGGTGCTAGCTCGATGTTATCCCATCAAATTGTTTCTAGTCATGCAAATTCTTTTCATCCATCCGGAGCATTTCAGGAGTCGCTTTCTCTCTCGATAATCCGAAGGCCGTCTTTTCGGAAGATTTCTTCATTCTAAGTTTTCAGATTCGTTCTCCAATTATTCTATATCCGTGCCCCTTCGTTCATCTCAATATTATCCCGGTGCGTCGTTCAAGTGTTCTTTAATCAATTCATGATCTCTTTGTTCTTTTGCATCTAAATCCCCTCTATCATATTTGTTCTTTTAATTCTTGCCGGTGATTCATTCTCTTTCGTCAGTCATTTCGGAATTCTTACGGTGGTTCGTTCAAGATTCTTTTTCCTTGATTATCTTTTAATCCATTCGTTCTTTTCAATCCTACCGGTGGTTCATGAAGACTTTCTCAAGTTTTGTGCTATATTCCCCTTAATTCTTTTTCAAGAAGAATAAGTAGTATGCAAAATCCATTGCTTGTCATCAATCCAATTTGATGAAGGATAAGCATACAATAAATCTTATTCTTATTTCATCCAAGTGAGTAATCCCTTCCTTCGGAGTTTGTTCTTGATGAATAAACTCTAGTTCCAAGTGTTTTCATCTTTTCTTTTCCGGAGTTCAAATTTTTTTCCCCGGCCTTTTCATCGGAACCTCCATCTAAATCATCGCAAGGCTCATCTTATTATTTCATCCTTCATTTCTATCTCACCATCCTTTTGTCACCGGAGTTCTTCATGGTGGTTCTTCATGATTTAATTCATTCTTCAAAGAGTTCATCAAGATTCTAATTGAAGGAGCTCAAGTATCCTTCTTCTTGCTTCCCGAGGTGCTAACTCTTTCAATTCTTCCGGAGGCATTGTGTTGTTCCTCTCATCAACTATCATTCCATTTTGTCAATCTCATTTCCAACTCTTTCCATGTTCAGACGGAGTGCTACCTAAGTCCTTTCAGTCTTATCCGTTTCTTATCTCGTTCCAACAGGAGTGGTTACATAGTCTATCTGATTCCATGAGCTTTCGATTCTCGTCATTCTCATCGTTCCTCTCTTCTTCTCGAGTGCTCTCGATTCTTTTCTTCTTCTCTTGAGTTCTTGCTTCACCTCTTCCCTTTTTCCCTTCCGTCTCGGTCCTAAGATCTCGGTACGAGATCTCTTGTCAGTGGAGGAGTGTTGTAACGCCCCGGTTTCGTTGCGCCAGGTGTCCGCCAGTCATTCGCCGTCGTTGCCATGTCATTTCCTTGCGTGTTGCACTTTGCCATGTCATCATATGCATTTCATATCATGTCATCATGTGCATCTCATTTTGCATACGTGTTTGTTTATTGCATCCGAGCATTTTTCTCGTTGTCCGTTTTGCAATCCGGCACTCCTATGTTCTCCGGCGTCCCCTTTTTGTCTCTCGTTGTGAGCGGGTGTTAAAATTTCTCCGAATGGACCGAGGCTTGCCAAGTGGCCTTGGTATAGCACCGGTAGACCGCATGTCAAGTTTCGTGCCATTTGGAGGTCGTTTGATACTCCAACGTTAACCGGGTAACCGCAAAGGCCTCTTTGTGTTGCAGCCCAACACCTCCTTCAAAGTGGCCCAAAGCCCATCTAACTCCCCTCCATGCTCTCAGTCATTCGATCACGATCGTGTGGGCGAAAACCGCACCTCATTTGGACTCTCCTAGCTCCCTCTACCTATAAATATGTGCATCTCCCCCGAAATCCCGGTCTAACCCTAGCCATCTTCATCCTCGCGCCGCCGGACACGTCCGCCCGAGCCGGACATGTCCGCCGGACACCTCACCCCGGCGAATCAGATCGCGCCACGTCACCCCACCGCTGTCGCCAGCCTATCGCACGCCGCCACCTCACCGCCTCTCTCTCTCTCCACCGCGTCGGCCCACGGGGCCCATCCGGAGCCCGCACGGGCCCGAACCGCCGCCGCCGCAGGCCCGTGCGCCCACCGCCGCCGCCCGAAGCCGCGCCTCCTCGCCG
>NC_041389.1:142509403-142536628 GCF_002162155.2 Triticum dicoccoides | reverse complement strand
CCTTCCCGCGCCGTCGCCAAAGCCCGGCCCCGTCGCCGCCGGCGCCCCGAGCTACCTGGGCGCCCCCGCCTCTCCCCATCGGCCGGCGCCGCCCTCCGCCGCCGAGACCGGACGGATCCGGCCGGGATCCGCCCATATCCCACAACTCCGGCCACCACCACGTCCATCTCCGGCGAGCAGCTCCGTCGAATCTTGTTTTTCGTGCGAAGGTTGACTTTCCCCTCCCCGAAATTTGCCTAAGTCCCCGATTATTTCAACATTATCATGCCATGTTCATCGCATTGTATCTCTGTGCATACTGATCCGTTTCGTGCGTGTAATATGTCAAATTGTTCGTCTCAACGAGTACATAATTTCATTTCATTGAATCATGTTCATTTGAGATAATCTTGATGTCCGAAATGCTGTTGGAAGAGTGCATGTTGCTGTTAATCTGCTGGAACTGTTATAACATGCACTTTTGTCATTTTTTCCATGTTTGATGTGTGCATCCTATGAGGTTGAGCTCTACATGTGTTTTGATCTATGCCATGCCATCTTTCCAGAGGTGCTATCCATGTATTTTTGTGATTCTTGTACTGAGTGTATCAAGCTTGCTAAGTATGGTACTTGCTGTTGCTGTTTTCCTGACAGATTCTGTTATATTTTGTTGCTATGTTAACCTGCTGCTACAAGTCATTTCGTGCATTATTCTGGAGATGTTCACTAAGAACGTTTTGTTATACATGTCTTGCTCTATCCATCCATATCCTTGGTTGCATTTATAGACTGCTGTAGCTTGTTGTAATATTGCTCCAAAGTTGCTAAATAATGTTGCTGTCAACCTGTTAACATGAAGTTCAGTTTTGGCCATATGCTTTTCTAGTGATCCATGCACCCTATGAACTTGCTATTGCCATGTATAGCTTCACAAACATGTCTTCTTACTGTTGGTTGCCTTGCAATGCCATGTATTGCTCTGTGGTGAGTGATTCAATCTCACCAACATGCCTACTTAGTGTTGTTCCTGCCATGTTTGAATCTCTAATATAACTTGCCATGTTTACATGGGTGCCATCATATTTTCCGTGCCCTTTTGGCTCTTGGTCAGTAAGGGACTTTTGTTCTATTGGTAGATTCATGCCATGCCTTTGTTTGCCATGTTAAGATCCTGTAACATGTTGTTTGATAGCTCTAAACATTGCAATCTGATGTTATTTCTGCCAAGCCTGAAACTGTTATTATTTGCAATCTTTCCATGTCCTTTTGAGCATGTTCTAGTGATTTCTGGAGATAGCTCAGTGTTCATGTTTTGTTATGCTTTACCTGTTATTCATGCCCATGCCTTTTTTTATTATGTTGGGGTGCTTTAGCATATTGTTTTGATGCTTGCAATATGCCTAGTTGTTGTTATGGACAGATTGTTGTCATATTTTGTATAGAGTGTATGTGTTGAACCGTTGCTCCGTTTTGAGTGTGCTCTATTTGAAACTTGCTTGATTTTGCATGTAGCTTCATATTATCATGTTGCATCCTTGTTTCGAGGTGTTTGCTTGATGTTTGTATGCATTTTGCATCAATGCCATGTTTAACTTGTTTTGCTCATAGCTTCTAGGCCGTAGCTCCGAATATAATGAACTTTATATGTAACTTGACTAGAATTTCGTGTAGATCCTCTTGGTGCTCTTTAACTTGCTGTTTAACAACTTGAACATAAGGTTTATTCATATCTGGACCCATTTCGAAATTTGCATATGAGGACTTACCGGAATTGTCATATGTTGTTTCCGGCCTCATTTAAACTTGCCTTGATGTGTTGTTCTTGTTTGCATCATCTCTTACCATGAGTAGC
Source organism: Triticum dicoccoides (assembly GCF_002162155.2). NCBI lineage: Eukaryota > Viridiplantae > Streptophyta > Magnoliopsida > Poales > Poaceae > Triticum > Triticum dicoccoides. Next base: position 142,534,797 of record NC_041389.1, on the reverse strand, counting down.
TTCATGTAGCCTTGTCATGCATCATGCTTGTTATGCATCATGTCTTGCCTATGTGTGGTGTGTTTACCATGTTGTGTGCTTCTTCTCGATAGTTCCTGTTTTGTTGCGATCGTGAGGATGCGTTCGTCTACGTGTGGTTCGTCTTCGTGGCTTCATCTTCTTCATGGACTCATTCTTCTTCCTAGCGGGATTTCAGGCAAGATGACCACTACCCTGGATCTCACTACTATCATTGCCATGGTAGTTGCTTCGTTCTATCGCTTTGTTGTGCTACCTATCTTTTGCTCATCAAGCCTCCCTAATTGCCATGAACCTCTAACCTTTGACACCCTTCCTAGCAAACCATTGCTTGGCTATGTTACCGCTTTGCTCAGCCCTCTTATAGCGTTTCTAGTTGCAGGTGAAGTTGATGATTGCTCCATGGTGGACAGGATTTTGGTTGGGATATCACAGTATCTCTTATATTATTAATGCATCTATATACTTGGTAAAGGGTGGAAGACTCGGCCTTATGCCTGGTGTTTTGTTCCACTCTTGCCGCCCTAGTTTTCGTCATACCGGTGTTATGTTCCCGGATTTTGTGTTCCTTACGCAGTCGGGTGATTTATGGGACCCCCTTGACAGTTCGCTTTGAATAAAACTCCTCCAGCAAGGCCCAACCTTGGTTTTACCATTTGCCTCACCACCACCTAATTTTCCCTTGGGAGTCGCTCTCTCGAGGGTCATCTTTATTTAGCCCCCCCGGGCCAGTGCTTGTCTAAGTGTTGGTCCGAACTGAGCTGCCTGCGGGGCCATCTCGGGGCAACTTGAGGGTTGGTTTTACTCGTAGCTAGTCTCATCTGGTGTTGCCCTAAGAACGAGATATGCGCAGCTCCTATCGGGATTGTCGGCGCATCGGGCGGCTTTGCTGGTCTTGTTTTACCATTGTCGAAATGTCTTGTAAACCGGGATTCCGAGACTGACCGGGTCTTCCTGGGAGAAGGAATATCCTTCGTTGATCACGAGAGCTTATCATGGGCTAAGTTGGGACACCCCTGCAGGGTATAAACTTTCAAGATCCGTGCCCGCGGTTATGTGGCAGATGGTAATTTGTTAATGTCCGGTTGTAGATAACTTGACACCAGATCCAAATTAAAACGCATCAACCGCGTGTGTAGCCGTGATGGTCTCTTCTCGGCGGAGTCCGGGAAATGAACACGGTTTCTGGGTTATGTTTGACGTAAGTAGGAGTTCAGGATCACTTCTTGATCATTGCTAGTTGACGACCTTTCCGCTTGTTTCTCTTCTCGCTCTCATTTGCGTTGGTTAGCCACCATATATGCTTAGTCGCTGCTGCAACCTCACCACTTTACCCCTTCCTTTCCCTTTAAGCTTTGCTAGTCTTGATACCCATGGTAATGGGATTGCTGAGTCCTCGTGGCTCACAGATTACTAAAACAACAGTTGCAGGTACAGGTTGTGCGATGATCTTGACGCGAGAGCGATGCTTGCATTGCGTTGAGTTCTTCTTCTGCTTCTTCGATCATGGGATAGGTTCCAGGTCGGCAGCCTGGGCTAGCAGGGTGGATGTCGTTTGAGTTTCTGTTTGTGTTTCATCTGTAGTCGGATGATGCTCTTATGTAGATGATGTTGTATCCGTGTGGCATTGTATGCCTTATGTATATATCCCCATCTTTTATGTAATGTTGATGTAATGATATCCACCTTGCAAAAGCGTTCCAATATGCGGGTCTATCCTTGGTGGGACCTTCGAGTTCCTTTTGGATAGGGTCGCATATTGGGCGTGACACCTCCCCTCTTAGCCGCCCCCCTCCTCCTCTCCCCCTTTATATACGGAGGAGGGGGGCACCCCATAGACACACAAGTTGATCTTCGTGATCGTTCCTTAGCCGTGTGCGGTGCCCCCCTCCATGATATTACACCTCGGTCATATTGTAGCGGTGCTTAGGCGAAGCCCTGCGACGGTTGAACATCAAGATCATCACCACGCCGTCGTGCTAACGGAACTCCTCCCTGAAGCTCTGCTGGATCGGAGCCCGGGGTGCGTCATCGAGCTGTACGTGTGTCAAGAACTCGGAGGTGCCGGAGTAACGGTGCTTGTATCGGTTGGACCGGGAAGACGTACGACTACTTCCTCTATGTTGTGTCAATGCTTCCGCTTTGGTCTACGAGGGTACGTAGACAACACTCTCCCCCCTCGTTGCTATACCATCACCATGATCTTGCGTGTGCGTAGGATTTTTTTTGAAATTACTATGTTCCCCAACAGTGGCATCCGAGCCTAGGTTTTATGGTTTGATGTTATATGCACGAGTAGAACACATATGAGTTGTGGGCGATATAAGTCATACTGCTTACCAGCATGTCATACTTTGGTTCGGCGGTATTGTTGGATGAAGCGGCCCGGACCGACATTACGCGTACGCTTACGCGAGACTGGTTTTACCGCCGTGCTTTGCACACAGGTGACTAGCGGGTGTCAGTTTATCCAACTTTAGTTGAACCGAGTGTGGCTACGCCCGGTCCTTGCGAAGGTTAAAACAGCATCAACTTGACAAATTATCGTTGTGGTTTTGATGCGTAGGTGAGATTGGTTCTTGCTTAAGCCCGTAGCAGCCACGTAAAACTTGCAACAACAAAGTAGAGGACGTCTAACTTGTTTTTGCAGGGCATGTTGTGATGTGATATGGCCAAGACATGATGCTATATTTTATTGTATGAGATGATCATGTTTTGTAACCGAAGTTATCGACAACTGGCAGGAGCCATATGGTTGTCGCTTTATTGTATGAAATGCAAACGCCCTGTAATTGCTTTACTTTATCACTAAGCGGTAGCGATAGTCGTAGAAGCAATAGATGGCGTAAACGACAAACGATGCTTCGATGGAGATCAAGGTGTCGCGCCGGTGACGATGGTGATCATGATGGTGCTTCGAAGATGGAGATCACAAGCACAAGATGATGATGGCCATATCATATCACTTATATTGATTGCATGTGATGTTTATCCTTTATGCATCTTATCTTGCTTTGATTGACGGTAGCATTTTAAGATGATCTCTCACTAAAAATTTTCAAGAAGTGTTCTCCCTGAGTATGCACCGTTGCCAAAGTTCGTCGTGCCCAGACACCACGTGATGATCGGGTGTGATAAGCTCTATGTCCATCTACAACGGGTGCAAGCCAGTTTTGCACACGCAGAATACTCAGGTTAAACTTGACGAGCCTAGCATATGCAGATATGGCCTCGGAACACGGAGACCGAAAGGTCGAGCGTGAATCATATAGTAGATATGATCAACATAAGATGTTCACCATTGAAAACTACTCCATCTCACATGATGATCGGTTATGGTTTAGTTGTTTTGGATCACGTGATCACTTAGATAACTAGAGAGATGTTTGTCTAAGTGGGAGTTCTTAAGTAATATGATCAATTGAACTTAAATTTATCATGAACTTAGTACCTGATAGTATCTTGCTTGTCTATGTTGATTGTAGATAGATGGCCCGTGCTGTTGTTCCGTTGAATTTTAATGCGTTCCTTGAGAAAGCAAAGTTGAAAGATGATGGTGGCAACTACGCGGACTGGGTCCATAACTTGAGGATTATCCTCATTGCTGCACAGAAAAATTACGTCCTGGAAGCACCGCTGGGTGCCAGGCCTGCTGCTAATGCAACTGACGACGTTAAGAACGTCTGGCAGAGCAAAGCTGATGACTACTCGATAGTTCAATGTGCCATGCTTTATGGCTTAGAACCGGGACTTCAACGACGTTTTGAACGTCATGGAGCATATGAGATGTTCCAGGAGTTGAAGTTAATATTCCAGAAGAATGCCCGGATTGAGAGATATGAAGTCTCCAATAAGTTCTATAGCTGCAAGATGGAGGAGAATAGTTCTGTCAGTGAGCATATACTCAAGATGTCTGGGTATTGTAATCACTTGATTCAACTGGGAGTTACTCTTCCGGATGATAACGTCATTGACAGAATTCTCCAATCACTTCCACCAAGCTACAAGAGCTTCGTGATGAACTATAATATGCAAGGGATGGATAAGACGATTCCCGAGCTCTTCGCAATGCTAAAGGCTGCGGAAGTAGAAATCAAGAAGGAGCATCAAGTGTTGATGGTCAACAAGACCACTAGTTTAAAGAAAAAGGGCAAAGGGAAGAAGAAGGGGAACTTCAAGAAGAACAGCAAGCAAGTTGCTGCTCAAGAGAAGAAACCCAAGTCTGGACCTAAGCCTGAAACTAAGTGCTTTTACTACAAGCAGACTGGTCACTGGAAGCGGAACTGCCCCAAGTATTTGGCGGATAAGAAGGATGGCAAGGTGAACAAAGATATATGTGATATACATGTTATTGATGTGTACCTTACTAGAGCTCGCAGTAGCACCTGGGTATTTGATACTGGTTCTGTTGCTAATATTTGCAACTCGAAACAGGGACTACGGATTAAGCGAACACTAGCAAAGGACGAGGTGGCGATGTGTGTGGGAAATGGTTCCAAAGTCGATGTGATCGCGGTCGGCACGCTACCTCTACATCTACCTTCGGGATTAGTATTATACCTAAATAATTGTTATTTGGTGCCAGCGTTGAGCATGAACATTATATCTGGATCTTGTTTGATGCGAGACGGTTATTCATTTAAATCAGAGAATAATGGTTGTTCTATTTATATGAGTAATATCTTTTATGGTCATGCACCCTTGAAGAGTGGTCTATTTTTAATGAATCTCGATAGTAGTGATACACATATTCATAGTGTTGAAGCCAAAAGCTGCAGAGTTGATAATGATAGTGCAACTTATATGTGGCACTGCCGTTTAGGTCATATCGGTGTAAAGCGCATGAAGAAACTTCATACTGATGGATTTTTGGAACCACTTGATTATGAATCACTTGGTACTTGCGAACCGTGCCTCATGGGCAAGATGACCAAAATGCCGTTCTCCGGTACTATGGAGAGAGCAACAGATTTGTTGGAAATCATACATACAGATGTATGTGGTCCGATGAATGTTGAGGCTCGTGGCGGATATCATTATTTTTTCACCTTCACAGATGATTTAAGCAGATATGGGTATATATACTTAATGAAGCATAAGTCTGAAACATTTGAAAAGTTCAAAGAATTTCAGAGTGAAGTTGAAAATCATCATAACAGGAAAATAAAGTTTCTACGATCTGATCGTGGAGGAGAATATTTGAGTTACGATTTTGGTCTACACTTGAAACAATGTGGAATAGTTTCGCAACTCACGCCACCCGGAACACCAGAGCGTAATGGTGTGTCCGGACATCGTAATCGTACTTTACTTGATATGGTGCGATCTATGATGTCTCTTACTGATTTACCGCTATCGTTTTGGGGTTATGCTTTAGAGACAACCACATTCACATTAAATAGGGCACCATCAAAATCCGTTGAGACGACACCTTATGAACTATGGTTTGGCAAGAAACCAAAGTTGTCGTTTCTTAAAGTTTGGGGTTGTGATGCTTATGTGAAAAAGCTTCAACCTGATAAGCTCGAACCCAAATCGGAGAAATGTGTCTTCATAGGATACCCAAAGGAGACAGTTGGGTACACCTTCTATCACAGATCCGAAGGCAAGACATTCGTTGCTAAGAATGGATCCTTTCTAGAGAAGGTGTTTATCTCAAAAGAAGTGAGTGGGAGGAAAGTAGAACTTGATGAGGTAACTGTACCTACTCCTTTATTGAAAAATAGTAAATCACAGGAACCGGTTTCTGTGACGTCAAAACCAACTAGTGAGGAAGTTGATCATGATGATCATAGAACTTCAGATCAAGTTACTACAGAACCTCGTAGGTCAAACAGAATAAGATCTGCACCAGAGTGGTATGGTAATCCTATTCTGGAAGTCATGCTACTAGATCATGATGAACCTACGAACTATGAAGAAGCGATGGTGAGCCCAGATTCCGCAAAATGGCTTGAAGCCATGAAATCTGAGATGGGATCCATGTATGAGAACAAAGTATGGACTTTGGTTGACTTGCCCGATGATCGGCAAGCAATTGAGAATAAATGGATCTTCAAGAAGAAGACTGACGCTGATGGTAATGTTACTGTCTATAAAGCTCGACTTGTTGCAAAAGGTTTTCGACAAGTTCAAGGGATTGACTACGATGAGACCTTCTCACCCGTAGCGATGCTTAAGTCTGTCCGAATCATGTTAGCAATTGCCGCATTTTATGATTATGAAATTTGGCAAATGGATGTAAAAACTGCGTTCCTGAATGGGTTTCTGGAGGAAGAGTTGTATATGATGCAACCAGAAGGTTTTATCGATCCAAAGGGAGCTAACAAAGTGTGCAAGCTCCAGCGGTCCATTTATGGACTGGTGCAAGCCTCTCGGAGTTGGAATAAACGCTTTGATAGTGTGATCAAAGCATTTGGGTTTATACAGACTTTTGGAGAAGCCTGTATTTACAAGAAAGTGAGTGGGAGCTCTATAGCATTTCCAATATTATATGTGGATGACATATTTTTGATTGGAAATGATATAGAATTTCTGGATAGCATAAAGGGATACTTGAATAGAAGTTTTTCAATGAAAGACCTTGGTGAAGCTGCTTACATATTGGGCATTAAGATCTATAGAGATAGATCAAAACGCTTAATTGGACTTTCACAAAGCACATACCTTGACAAAGTTTTGAAGAAGTTCAAAATGGATCAAGCAAAGAAAGGGTTCTTGCCTGTATTGCAAGGTGTGAAGCTGAGTAAGACTCAAAGTCCGACCACTGCAGAAGATAGAGAGAAAATGAAAGATGTTCCCTATGCTTCAGCCATAGGCTCTATCATGTATGCAATGCTGTGTACCAGACCTGATGTGTGCCTTGCTATAAGTTTAGCAGGGAGGTACCAAAGTAATCCAGGAGTGGATCACTGGACAGCGGTCAAAAACATCCTGAAGTACCTGAAAAGGACTAAGGATATGTTTCTCGTATATGGAGGTGACAAAGAGCTCATCGTAAATGGTTACGTTGATGCAAGCTTTGACACTGATTCGGACGATTCTAAATCGCAAACCGGATACGTGTTTACATTAAACGGTGGAGCTGTCAGTTGGTGCAGTTCAAAACAAAGCGTCGTGGCGGGATCTACGTGTAAAGCGGAATACATAGCTGCTTCGGAAGCAGCTAATGAAGGAGTCTGGATGAAGGAGTTCATATCCGATCTAGGTGTCATACCTAGTGCATCGGGTCCAATGAAGATCTTTTGTGACAATACTGGAGCGATTGCCTTAGCAAAGGAATCCAGATTTCACAAGAGAACCAAACACATCAAGAGACGCTTCAATTCCATCCGGGATCTAGTCCAGGTGGGAGACATAGAGATTTCCAAGATACATACGAATCTGAATGTTGCAGACCCGTTGACTAAGCCTCTTCCACGAGCAAAACATGATCAACACCAAGACTCCATGGGTGTTAGAATCATTACTGTGTAATCTAGATTATTGACTCTAGTGCAAGTGGGAGACTGAAGGAAATATGCCCTAGAGGCAATAATAAAGTTATTATTTATTTCCTTATATCATGATAAATGTTTATTATTCATGCTAGAATTGTATTAACCGGAAATATAATACATGTGTGAATATATAGACAAACAGAGTGTCACTAGTATGCCTCTACTTGACTAGCTTGTTAATCAAAGATGGTTATGTTTCCTAACCATGAACAAAGAGTTGTTATTTGATTAACGAGGTCACATCATTAGTTGAATGATCTGATTGACATGACACATTCCGTTAGCTTAGCACCCGATCATTTAGTATGTTGCTATTGCTTTCTTCATGACTTATACATGTTCCTATGACTATGAGATTATGCAACTCCCGTTTACCGGAGGAACACTTTGTGTGCTACCAAACGTCACAGCATAACTGGGTGATTATAAAGGTGCTCTACGTGTGTCTCCGAAGGTACTTGTTGGGTTGGCGTATTTCGAGATTAGGATTTGTCACTCCGAATGTCGGAGAGGTATCTCTGGGCCCTCTCGGTAATACACATCACTTAAGCCTTGGAAGCATTGCAACTAATGAGTTAGTTGCGAGATGATGTATTACGGAACGAGTAAAGAGACTTGCCGGTAATGAGATTGAACTAGGTATTGGATACCGACGATTGAATCTCGGGCAAGTAACATACCGATGACAAAGGGAACAACGTATGTTGTTATGCGGTCTGACCGATAAAGATCTTCGTAGAATATGTAGGAACCAATATGGGCATCCAGGTCCCGCTATTGGTTATTGACCGGACACGTGTCTCGGTCATGTCTACATTGTTCTCGAACCGTAGGGTCCGCAAGCTTAAGGTTTCGATGACAGTTATATTATGAGTTTATGCATTTTGATGTACCGAAGGTTGTTCGGAGTCCCGGATGTGATCACGGACATGACGAGGAGTCTCGAAATGGTCGAGACATAAATATTGATATATTGGACGGATATATTTGGACACCGGAAAGGTTTCGGATGAGATTGGGACTATACCGGAGTTCCGGGAGGTTACCGGAACCCCCCGGTAAGTATATGGGCCTTATTGGGCCTTAGTGGAAAGGAGGGAGAAGGAGCAAAGGAGGGGGCGCGCCCCCCCAAGCCCAATCCGAATTGGGAGGGGGGCCGGCCCCCCCTTTCCTTCTTCCCTCCCCTCTCTTCCTTCCTTCTCCTACTCCTAATAGGAAAGGGGGGCCAAACCTACTTGGAGTAGGTTTGCCCCCCCTAGGGCGCGCCTCCCCTCTTGGCTGGTCCCCTCCTCCTCTCCCCCTTTATATACGGAGGAGGGGGGCACCCCATAGACACACAAGTTGATCTTCGTGATCGTTCCTTAGCCGTGTGCGGTGCCCCCCTCCCGGTCATATTGTAGCGGTGCTTAGGCGAAGCCCTGCGACGGTTGAACATCAAGATCGTCACCACGCCGTCGTGCTGACGGAACTCCTCCCTGAAGCTCTGCTGGATCGGAGCCCGGGGTGCATCATCGAGCTGTACGTGTGTCAAGAACTCGGAGGTGCCGGAGTAACGGTGCTTGGATCAGTTGGACCGGGAAGACGTACGACTACTTCCTCTACGTTGTGTCAACGCTTCCGCTTCGGTGTACGAGGGTACGTAGACAACACTCTCCCCTCTCGTTGCTGTACCATCACCATGATCTTGCGTGTGCGTAGGAAATTTTTTGAAATTACTACGTTCCCCAACAGTAACGTCTTACATAAAGTGTCCTAAATGCCATAAAGACTACTTAATCACAGACCGTTTGGATGTAGAGTGGCTCTTGATCTCCTGGTAGTCGAGTGAGTCTACATGGTCGAGTCCTTCGAGTCCGTCGAGTGAAGTCTCTCTTGGTCGACTGGAAGGCAGCTTCTTCTGAGGGTGTCCTTGGGAAGGGTACTTAAGACAGGTCTGTGACCCTACCCTAGGTACATGACTTCATCAGTCGTATCTCGGTATGGACTATTTGTTGGAAAAGGATATGATTGTGGTGGTTTGTTCCGCCTTTCCCTGGAGGATTTCTATAATAAAGTCGTGAACCAAATTCATTCTAATGTGAACGAATATGAGGTTTGGCATTCACGTTTTTGTCACATAAATTTTTGTTGTATGACGTGGCTAGCTAAGATGAATCTAATCCCGAGTTTCACTTTAGCCAAAGGCTCTAAGTGCCATGCGTGTGTGCAAGCAAAGCAACCTCATAAGCCTCACAAGCCTGCGAAGGCGAGACACCTGGCACCACTAGAGCTCATACATTCAGATCTCCGTGAGATGAATGGTGTGTTGACTAAAGGTGGAAAGAAATATTTCATGACTCTGATTGATGATTCCACTAGATTCTGTTATGTGTATTTGTTAAATACAAAGGATGAGGCTCTACACTACTTTAAAATCTATATGGCTGAAGTTTAGAACCAACTTGAGAAGAAAATAAAACGAGTCCGGTCTGATTGTGGTGGAGAGTAATTTTCTAGTGAGTTTGATTTATTCTGTGCGGAACATGGTATTATTCATGAGGACGCCTCCCTATTCACCCCAGTTAAATGGGGTTGCCAAACGGAAAAACCGTACTCTAATAGACTTGGCTAACGCCATGTTAGATACATCGGGTTTATCCAAGGCATGGTGGGGGGAGGCTGTATTGACATCATGTCATGTCCTAAATATCCCGTGAAGGATAATGAGACTACTCCCTATGAGAAGTGGGAAAAGAAAAGAACTACACTCTCTAACTTACGCACTTGGGGCTGTTTGGCGAAAGTCAATGGGCCGATCCCCAAAAAGCGTAAGCTTGGACCAAAGACCGTGGACTGCATTAATATGGGCTACGCTAAGAATAGCGTTAGCTATAGATTTCTAGTAGTGAAATCTGAGGTACCTGACCAGAAGGTCGGTACAATTATGGAGTCTAAGGAAGCTACATTATTTGAGGATATTTTCCCCATGAGATATATGCAGAGCACTTCTAGACTGGAATATGATGAGACTCCTGAACCTGCCATTCCGATGGAATACTTGTTGGGGAACATAGTAATTTCAAAAAATTTCCTACTCACACGCAAGATCATGGTGATGCATAGCAACGAGAGGGGAGAGTGTTGTCCACGTACCCTCATAGACCGTAAGCGGAAGCGATATGACAACACGGTTGATGTAGTCGTACGTCTTCACGATCCGACCGATCCAAGCACCGAACATACGGCACCTCTGAGTTCAGCACACGTTCAGCTCGATGACGATCCCCGGACTCCGATCTAGCAAAGTGTCAGGGATGAGTTCCGTCAGCACGATGGCGTGGTGACGATGATGATGTTCTACCGACGCAGGGCTTCGCCTAAGCACCGCAATGATATGACCGAGGTGGAGTATGGTGGAGGGGGGCACCGCACACGGCTAAGGAACAATCACGAAGATCAACTTGTGTGTCATGGGGCGTCCCCCTGCCCCCGTATATAAAGGAGCAAGGGAGGAGGAGGCCGGCCCTAGGAGGAGGGAGCGCCAAGGGGAGTCCTACTCCCACCGGGAGTAGGATTCCTTCTTTCCTAGTCCAACTAGGAGAAGGTGGGAAAGAAGGGAAGTGGAGAAGGAAGGGAGAGGGGGGCTGCGCCCCAAACCCTTTGTCCAATTCGGACTGGGCTTGGGAGGGGCGCGCGCCACCTCCTGGCTTCTTCCCACTAAGGCCCATTAAGGCCCAATACTCTTCCCCGTATTCCCGTAACTCCCCGGTACTCCGAAAAATACCCGAATCACTCGGAACCTTTCCGAACTCCGAATATAGTCGTCCAATATATCGATCTTTACGTCTCGACCATTTCGAGACTCCTCGTCATGTCCCCGATCTCATCCGGGACTCCGAACTCCTTTGGTACATCAAAACTCATAAACTCATAATATAACTGTCATCGAAACCTTAAGCGTGCGGACCCTACGGGTTCGAGAACTATGTAGACATGACCTAGAACTATTCTTGGTCAATAACCAATAGCGGAACCTGGATGCCCATATTGGCTCCTACATATTCTACGAAGATCTTTATCGGTCAAACCGCATAACAACATACTTTGTTCCCTTTGTCATCGGTATGTTACTTGCCTGAGATTCGATCGTCGGTATCCAATACCTAGTTCAATCTCGTTACCGGCAAGTCTCTTTACTCGTTACGTAATGCATCATTCCATAACTAACTCATTAGCTACATTGCTTGCAAGGCTTTATAGTGAGGTGCATTACCGAGAGGGCCCAGAGATACCTCTCCGACAATCGGAGTGACAAAACCTAATCTCGAAATACGCCAACCCAACATGTACCTTTGGAGACACCTGTAGTACTCCTTTATAATCACCCAGTGACGTTGTGACGTTTGGTAGCACCCAAAGTGTTCCTCCGGCAAACGGGAGTTGCATAATCTCATAGTTACAGGAACATGTATAAGTCATGAAGAAAGCAATAGCAACATACTAAACGATCAAGTGATAGGCTAACAGAATGGGTCGTGTCAATCACATCATTCTCCTAATGATGTGATCCCGTTAATCAAATGACAACTCATGTCTATGGCTAGGAAACTTAACCATCTTTGATTCATGAGCTAGTCAAGTAGAGGCATACTAGTGACACTATGTTTGTCTATGTATTCACATATGTATTATGTTTCCGGTTAATACAATTCTAGCATGAATAATAAACATTTATCATGAAATAAGGAAATAAATAATAACTTTATTATTGCCTCTAGGGTATATTTCCTTCAGTCTCCCACTTGCACTAGAGTCAATAATCTAGTTCACATCGCCATGTGATTTAATACCAATATTCATATATGTATATGATTAACACCCATAGTTCACATCTTCATGTGACCAACACCCAAAGGGTTTACTAGATTCAATAATCTAGTTCACATTGCTATGTGATTTACACCCAAAGAGTACAAAGGTATGATCATGTTTTGCTCGTGAGAGAAGCTTAGTCAACGGTTCTGTCACATTCAGAGCCGCATGTATTTTGCAAATATTCTATGTCTACAATGCTCTGCACGGAGCTACTCTAGCTAATTGCTCCCAGTTTCAATATGTATCCAGATTGAGAGTCATCTGGATCGGTGTAAAAGCTTGTATGATTGTAACTTTTACGACGAGCTCTTTTATCACTTCCATTATCGAGAAACATATCCTTATTCCACTAAGGATAATTTTGACCAATGTCCAGTGATCTACTCCTAGATCACTATTGTACTCCCTTGCCAAACCAGGGCAGAGTATACAATAGGTCTGGTACATAAGATAGCATACTTATAGAACCTATGACTGAGGCATAGGGAATGACTTTTCATTCTTTTTCTATTTTCTGCCATGTTCGGGTCTTGCATCTTACTCAACTTCACACCTTTGCATCACAGGCAAGAACTCCTTCTTTGACTGTTCTATTTTGAACTATTTAAATTTTTTATCAAGGTATGTACTCATTGAAAAATCTTATCAAGCGTCTTGATCTATCTATATAGATCTTGACGCTCAATGTGTAAGCAGCTTTACCGAGGTCTTTCATTGAAAAACTTTTATTCATGTATCCCTTTATGCCATCCAGAAATTCTATATCATTTCCGATCAACAATATGTCATCTACATATAGTATCAGAAATGCTACAGAGCTCCCACTCACTTTCTTGTAAATACAGGCTTCACCGCAAGTCTGTATAATACTATATGCTTTGATCAATTTATCAAAGCGTATATTCCAACTCTGAGATGCTTGCACCAGTCCATAGATGGATCGCTGGAGCTTGCACATTTTTGTTAGCATCTTTAGGATTGACAAAACCTTCTGGTTGCATCATATACAACTCTTCTTTAATAAATCCATTAAGGAATGCAGTTTTGACATTCATTTGCCAGATTTCATAAAATGTGGCAATTGCTAACATGATTCGGACATACTTAAGCATCGATACGAGTGAGAAAATCTCATTGTATTCAACACCTTGAACTTGTCGAAAAACCTTTTTGCGACAAGTCGAACTTTGTAGATAGTAACACTACTATCAACGTCTGTCTTCCTCTTGGAGATCCATTTATTTTCTATGGCTTGCCAATCATCGAGCAAGTCCACCAAAGTCCATACTTTGTTCTCATACATGGATCCTATCTCAGATTTCATGGCCTCTAGCCATTTTGCGGAATCTGGGCTCATCATCGCTTCCTCATAGTTCGTAGGTTCATCATGGTCAAGTAACATGACTTCCAGAATAGGATTACCGTACCACTCTGGTGCGGATCTTACTTTGGTAGACCTACGAGGTTCAGTAGAAACTTGATCTGAAGTTTCATGATCAATATCATTAGCTTCCTCACTAATTGGTGTAGTTGTCATAGGAACCGGTTCTTGTGATGAACTACTTTCCAATAAGGGAGCAGGTACAATTACCTCATCAAGTTCTACTTTCCTCCCACTCACTTCTTTCGAGAGGAACTCCTTCTCTAGAAAGGATCCGAATTTAGCAATGAAAATCTTGCCCTCAGATCTGTGATAGAAGGTGTACCCAACAGTCTCTTTTGGGTATCCTATGAAGACGCACTTCTCCGATTTGGGTTTGAGCTTATCAGGATGAAACTTTTTCACATAAGCATCACAGCCCCAAACTTTAAGAAACGACAACTTAGGTTTCTTGCTAAACCACAGTTCATATGGTGTCGTCTCAACGGATTTAGATGGTGCCCTTTTAACGTGAATGCAGCTGTCTCTAATGCATAACCCCAAAACAATAGTGGTAAATTAGTAAGAGACATCATAGATCGCACCATATCCAATAAAGTGCGGTTACGACGTTCGGACACACCATAACGTTGTGGTGTTCCAGGTGGCGTGAGCTGTGAAACTATTCCACAATGTTTTAATTGAAGACCAAACTCATAACTCAAATATTCTCCTCCACGATCAGATCGTAGAAACTTTATTTTCTTGTTACGATGATTCTCCACTTCACTCTGAAATTCTTTGAACTTTTCAACTATTTCAGACTTATGTTTCATCAAGTAGATATACCCATATCTGCTCAAATCATCTTGTGAAGGTCAGAAAATAACGATACTTGCCACGAGCATCAACACTCATTGGATCGCATACATCGGTATGTATTATTTCCAATAAGTCAGTAGCTTGTTCCATTGTTCCGGAGAACGGAGTTTTAGTCATCTTGCCCAAAAGACACGGTTCACAAGCATCAAATGATTCATAGCCAAGTGATTCCGAAAATCCATCTTTATGGAGTTTCTTCACGCGCTTTACACCGATATGACCCAAACGGCAGTGCCACAAATAAGTTGTACTATCATTATTAACTTTGCATCTTTTGGCATCAATATTATGAATATGTGTATCACTATGATCGAGATCCAACAAACTATTTTCATTGGGTGTATAACCATCGAAGGTCTTATTCATGTAAACAGAATAACAATTATTCTTTAACTTCAAATGAATAACCGTATCGCAATAAATATGATCAAATCATATTCATGCTCAACGCAAACGCCAAATAACATTTATTTAGGTTTAACACTAATCCCGAAAGTATAGGGAGTGTGCGATGATGATCATATCAATCTTGGAACTACTTCCAACACTCATCGTCACTTCCCTTTTAACTAGTCTCTATTTATTCTGTAACTCCTGTTTCGAGTTACTAATCTTAGCAACCGAACAAGTATCAAATACTCAGGGGCTACTATAAATACTAGTAAGGCACACATCAATAACCTGTATATCAAATATACCCTTGTTCACTTGGCCATCCTTTTTATCCACCAAATATTCAGGGCATTTCCGGTTCCAGTGACCATTTCCTTTGCAGTGTAAGCACTCAGTTTCAGGCTTTGGTCTAGCTTTGGGCTTCTTCGCGAGAGTGACAACTTGTTTGCCATTCTACTTGAAGTTTCCCTTTCTTTCCCTTTGCCCTTTTATTGAAACTAGTGGTCTTATCAATCATCAACATTTGATGCTCTTTCTTGATTTCTACCTTCGTCGATTTCAACATCACGAAGAGCTCGGGAATCGTTTTCGTCATCCCTTGCATACTATAGTTCATCACGAAGTTCCAATAACTTAGTGATGGTGACTAGAGAATTCTGTCAATCACTATCTTATCTGGAAGATTAACTCCCACTTGATTCAAGCGATTGAAGTACCCAGACAATCTGAGCACATGCTCACTAGTTGAGCGATTCTCCTCCATCTTTTAGCTATAGAACTTGTTGGAGACTTCATATCTCTCAACTCGGGTATTTGCTTGAAATATTAAGTTCAATTCCTGGAACATCTCATATGGTCTATTACGTTCAAAACGTCTTTGAAGTCCCGATTCTAAGCCGTTTAAGCATGGTGCACTAAACTATCAAATAGTCATCATTTTGAGCTAGCCAAACGTTCATAACGTCTGGATCTGCTCCTGCAATAGGTCTGTCACCTAGCGGTGCATTAATGACATAATTCTTCTGTGCAGCAATGAGGATAAACCTCAGATCACGGATCCAATCCGCATCATTGCTACTAACATCTTTCAACACAATTTTATCTAAGAACATATCAAAATAAACATATGAAAGCAACAACGCAAGCTATTGATCTACAACATAATTTGCAAAATACTACCAGGACTAAGTTCATGATAAATTTAAGTTCAATTAATCATATTACTGAAGAACTCCCACTTAGATAGACATCCCTCTAATCCTCTCAGTGATTACGTGATCCATATCAACTACACCATGTCCGATCGTCACGTGAGATGGAGTAGTTTCAACGGTGAACATCAATATGTTGATCATATCTACTATATGATTCACGCTCGACCTTTCGGTCTCCGTGTTCCGAGGCCATATCTGTTATATGCTAGGCTCGTCAAGTTTAACCTGAGTATTCCGCGTGTGCAACTGTTTTGCACCCGTTGTATTTGAACGTAGAGCCTATCACACCCAATCATCACGTGGTGTCTCAGCACGAAGAACTTTCGCAACGGTGCATACTCAGGGAGAACACTTCTTGATAATTTTAGTGAGAGATCATCTTAAAATGCTACCGTCAATCAAAGCAAGATAAGATGCATAAAGGATAAACATCACATGCAATCAATATAAGTGATATGATATGGCCATCATCATCTTGTGCTTGTGATCTCCATCTCCGAAGCACCGTCGTGATCACCATCGTCACCGGCGCGACACCTTGATCTCCATCGTAGCATCGTTGTCGTTACGCCATCTATTGCTACTACGACTATCGCTACCGCTTAGTGATAAAGTAAAGCAATTACAGGGCGTTTGCATTTCATACAATAAAGCGACAACCATATGGCTCCTGCCAGTTGCCGATAACTTCGGTTACAAAACATGATCATCTCATATAATAAAATATAGCATCACGTCTTGATCATATCACATCACAACATGCCCTGCAAAAACAAGTTAGACGTCCTCTACTTTGTTGTTGCAAATTTTACGTGGCTGCTACGGGCTTAGCAAGAACCGTTCTTACCTACGCATCAAAACCACAACGATAGTTCGTCAAGTTAGTGCTGTTTTAACCTTCGCAAGGACCGGGCGTAGCCACACTCGATTCAGCTAAAGTGAGAGAGACAGACACCCGCCAGCCACCTTTAAGCACGAGTGCTCGTAACGGTGAAACCAGTCTCGCGTAAGCGTACGCGTAATGTCGGTCCGGGCCGCTTCATCTCACAATACCGCCGAACCAAAGTATGACATGCTGGTAAGCAGTATGACTTGTATCGCCCACAGCTCACTTGTGTTCTACTCGTGCATATGACATCTACACATAAAACCTGGCTCTGATGCCACTGTTGGGGAACGTAGTAATTTCAAAAAAATTCCTACGCACACGCAAGATCATGGTGATGCATAGCAATGAGAGGGGAGAGTGTTGTCCACGTATCCTCGTAGACCGTAAGCGGAAGCGTTATGACAACACAGTTGATGTAGTCGTACGTCTTCATGATCCGACCGATCCAAGCACCGAACGTACGGCACCTCCGAGTTCAGTACACGTTCAGCTTGATGACGATCCCCGGACTCCGCTCCAGCAAAGTGTCGGGGATGAGTTCCGTCAGCACGACGGCGTAGTGACGATGATGATGTTCTACTGACGCAGGGCTTCGCCTAAGCACCGCAATGATATGACAGAGGTGGAGTATGGTGGAGGGGGGCACCGCACACGGCTAAGGAAGGATCACGAAGATCAACTTGTGTGTCATGGGGTGTCCCCCTGCCCCCGTATATAAAGGAGCAAGGGAGGAGGAGGCCGGCCCTAGGAGGAGGGCGCGCCAAGGGGAGTCCTACTCCCACCGGGAGTAGGATTCCTTCTTTCCTAGTCCAACTAGGAGAAGGGGGGAAAGAAGGGAAGTGGAGAAGGAAGGGAGAGGGGGGCCGCGCCCCAAACCCTTTGTCCAATTCGGACTGGGCTTGGGAGGGGCGCGCGCCACCTCCTGGCTTCTTCCCACTAAGGCCCATTAAGGCCCAATACTCTTCCCCGTATTCCCGTAACTCCCCGGTACTCCGAAAAATACCCGAATCACTCGGAACCTTTCCGAACTCCGAATATAGTCGTCCAATATATCGATCTTTACGTCTCGACCATTTCAAGACTCCTCGTCATGTCCCCGATCTCATCCGGGACTCCGAACTCCTTCGGTACATCAAAACTCATAAACTCATAATATAATTGTCATCGAAACCTTAAGCGTGCGGACCCTACGGGTTCGAGAACTATGTAGACATGACCTAAAACTATTCTTGGTCAATAACCAATAGCGGAACCTGGATGCCCATGTTGGCTCCTACATATTCTACGAAGATCTTTATCGGTCAAACCGCATAACAACATACTTTGTTCCCTTTGTCATCGATATGTTACTTGCCCGAGATTCGATCGTCGGTATCCAATACCTAGTTCAATATCGTTACCGGCAAGTCTCTTTACTCGTTACGTAATGCACCATTCCGTAACTAACTCATTAGCTACATTGCTTGCAAGGCTTTATAGTGATGTGCATTACCGAGAGGGCCCAGAGATACCTCTCCGACAATCGGAGTGACAAAACCTAATCTCGAAATATGCCAACCCAACATGTACCTTTGGAGACACCTGTAGTACTCCTTTATAATCACCCAGTTACGTTGTGACGTTTGGTAGCATCCAAAGTGTTCCTCCGGCAAACGGGAGTTGCATAATCTCATAGTTACAGGAACATGTATAAGTCATGAAGAAAGCAATAGCAACATACTAAACGATCAAGTGCTAGGCTAACGGAATGGGTCATGTCAATCACATCATTCTCCTAATGATGTGATCCCGTTAATCAAATGACAACTCATGTCTATGGCTAGGAAACTTAACCATCTTTGATTCACGAGCTAGTCAAGTAGCGGCATACTAGTGACACTATGTTTGTCTATGTATTCACACATGTATTATGTTTCCGGTTAATACAATTCTAGCATGAATAATAAACATTTATCATGAAATAAGGAAATAAATAATAACTTTATTATTGCCTCTAGGGAATATTTCCTTCAATACTATGAACACAAAAGTGATGGAAGTTCCACGGAGGATGACGAGGAAGGTCCTATTAGGAGCAAGAGACAAAGGATTGCAAAGTCTTTTGGTGATGATTTCCTCGTGTACCTCGTGAATTATGACACTCCTATTTCCATTTCAGAAGCTTATGCATCTCTGGATGCTGACTACTGGAAGGATGTGGTCCATAGCGAGATGAATTCCATCATGGCTAACGGGACATGGGAGATCACTGATCATCCTTATGGTTGCCAACCATTGGGATGTAAGTGGGTGTTCAAGAGGAAGCTTAGGCCCAATGGTACTGTTGAGAAGTACAAGGCAAGGCTTGTGGCCAAGGGTTATACCCAAAAGGAAGAATAGGATTTCTTTGACACTTACTCACCTGTGGCTAGGCTGACAACCATTCGAGTGTTACTCGCTTTGGCTGCCTCGCATGGTCTTATTGTTCATTAGATGGACGTTAAGACGACTTTCCTTAACGAAGAGCTAGACGAGGAAATTTACATGCAACAGCCAGATGGCTTTGTAGTAAATGGCCAGGAAAGAAAGATGTGTAAGCTAGTGAAATCTTTGTATGGCCTGAAACAAGCGCCTAAGCAATGGCATGAGAAGTTTGATACAACTTTGACATCTACTGGCTTTGTTGTTAACGAAGCTGAAAATGTGTATACTATCGCTATGGTGGGGGCGAAGGAGTTATACTGTGTCTGTATGTCGATGACATACTGATATTTGGGACCCACCTCAAAGTCATTGAGGAGGTTAAGGCTTTTCTATCTGATAACTTTGAGATGAAAGACCTGGGCGTGGCTGATGTTATCTTGAACATCAAGCTACTGAGAAATACTGAGGGTGGAATTACACTTAGGCAATCCCACTATGTTGAGAAGATTTTGAGCCATTTTGGATATTCGGACTGCAAACCTTCTGCAACACCATATGATCCTAGCATGCAGATTCGAAAGTTTGAAGGCATGGATGTAGATCAATTGAGATATTCTCAAGTGGTTGGTTCATTGATGTACCTAGCTTGTGCTACTCGTCCTGACATCTCATTTGCTGTGTGCAAACTAGCCGATTTGTTTCCATTCTGAGAGAAATGCATTGGCATGCTGTTGAGCGAGTGATGCGTTATTTATAAGGTACTGTGAACTATAGAATTCACTATTCTGGGTACCCGACGGTACTTGAGGGGTATAGTGATTTGAATTGGATATCTGATGCTGATGAGATAAAAGCCACAAGTGGATATGTCTTCACACTTGGTGGTGGTGTTGTTTCCTGGAAGTCTTGCAAGCAGACAGTCTTAACAAGATCGACTATGGAAGCAGAACTCACAACATTAGACACATCATGCGTCAAAGAAGAATGGCTTTGAGAGCTTTAATGGATTTGCCGGTGGTTGATAAACCAGTCCCGGCTGTCCTCATGAACCATGACAATCAAACGGTGATTGCCAAGGCTAAGAGTTCAAAGGACAACATGAAATCCACAAAGCACGTAGATTAAAATCTGTCAGAAAATCAAGAAACTCCGGAGTGATAGAGTTGGATTATATCCAGACGGCTAAGAATCTGGCAGACCCTTTTATGAAAGGGCTATCATGGATTGTGATAGAAAATGCATCGAGGGAGATGGGTATGAGACCCACGTAAGTTGCCATGGGGGTAACCCAACCTATGTGATCGGAGAACCCGTGAATTAGGATCTGGGAAAACAATCCAGTGGTCAACTGAGGAGAGTATCCTTAATTAACCCACTCCGTTGGAGATGCAATAATACTCTCAATTATGTAAGGCAGACTGACTTTTGTCTTAATGTGTTCCAAAGCTTATGTAAGCAAGATGCTAACCTACAGAGCATTCTTTGGAGGAACACACCTATGTGAGTCCCACTGCTGGTCACAGTCTATGAGATTGGGTGATCTCTAGGAATCTCATGAGAAGGTACGGAGTATGACTAATAAGCTCCACCCGTGGGGTTTAGCCTTCGGCAGCCACGTATCGGCTGACAATAGGCGAAACTTCTACACTCCAAACCGATAATTCAAGGCATGGTCCATTGTTCAGTTGTGAAGAAGTCTAATCCTATTGCTCTAGGTGGAAGTTCAACTTAACAGTCTCCACTGAAAATTCTGGTATATCAAACATTGTTTCGAACAGTTGACAAACCTATGTGCCTCGAGATCTGGTGGGGGATTGATGGACTATGGATGGGCTTAGGCCCATATAAGACAATAATCCCTAGTTAATCTCTAAGGCCCATGCATGTGTACGGCAAGTGGTGGGAAGTGTGGGAAGTTTAGTACCATAGTGCTACAATAAGAAGAGTGAGACCTCTTTATAAGGGCTGCTCCATCACTTGCTATTGGGAGCTTGGGAATAGGAGTTGTACATGCGCGCTCCTCCTCCTCCGCCGGCTCGCCTCGCCACGCCTCGCCTCCTCATGACACGCGCGCGTGCCGCGGGTTGCGGGAATGAGCCGAGTCGAAGCTTATTTTTGCTGGTCAAGAATGGTTAATTAATCTCATATTAATTAACGAGTCTCATATGGAAGTGCCACTGTCCGAGATGTTGGACCGTGGGCTGTTCGTGGACTCGGTCATGGGACTGAGCCTAGGCTCATCTACCCGACGACTTATTTAAGAAGGCCCTGGCCAGTGGAGTGAACCCTAACTCAGTTCACTCACTCCCTCTTGCACAACCCTAGCCGTCATCTATTGTTCCTCTCCCTGTGCTGCTTCCGGCAATCCCATCCCGATGACCGCGTGCACGGTTGGTCGGGAGATCAGGTGCCTCCGGAACCCTTTTGTTCGAGATCCTGCCCGGGAGAACAACAATAAGGTTTTTGGGGAGCATCTCGACGCGACTGCTCCTGATCCATCCCCTTCATCGACCGCCTCTGCTTCCACTACTTCCCCTGCATCAACTCCATGGCTAACAACGAAGCCGCCAAGAAGAAGGCCTCGGCCTATGCAGAGGCTGCTGCCGACGCTGCCACGTTGGCCTGGCCAACCGGAGGGTATGACTCGTTCATCCCCTATTTGCTCGTTCATGTGCTAGCTGTATATATGTTGTTCATAGATGTTTCGTATCTATGTACTGTATGTGCTCACATGCTTATGTATCTGTATGAGATGCATATCGTATTTGCCATGTTTACCATTTACTCGTGGATTAGATTAATCGAGAAAGTGGTAATATTTCCAACACTAACCACTAAGTACATGCAGGGCACTGGTGTGAGCCACTCTCTCAACCGCCACGCTTGACCCAGCCATGCATGTAGCTAGCAACCATTTAACAACATGCATGCAAGATCGTGGCTAACAATTTTCCTCCTACTCTTGACATGGCTCGTTATATGTGGTCGTCTTGAACGCCTCCGTCCGATGTCACCTCGCGCTTCCACGCACCACTACGTCACCACACCGTGGAAACTCCGCATCACGCGTCTCCACCGTCACCGCTTCACGGCCGTCGCACCTCGCCGCTGTGGCCTCTACCGCCGTGCAACACCTGTTGAGAAACGCAGTCATTTCGAAAAATTTCCTACGATCACGCAAGATCCATGTGATGTATATCAACGAGCGGGAGAGTGTTGTCCACGTACCCTCGTAGACCGTAAGCGGAAGCGTCAAGTGACGTGGTTGATGTAGTCGAACGTCTTCGCAATCCAACTGATCAAGTACCGAAAGCACGACACCTCCGTGATCAGCACACGTTCAACTCGATGACGTCCCATGAACTCTAGATTTAGCTGAAGTCTAGGCAGAGTTTCGTCGGCACGACGGTGTGGCGACGGTGATGATGAAGTTACCGGCGCAGGGCTTCACCTAAGCACTACGACGAAATGACCGAGATGGAATATGGTGGAGGAGGGCACCGCACACGGCTAAACAATGTCAACTTGTGGGTTCTAGGGTTATCCCCCACCCCCGTATATAAAGGAGCAAGGGGGGAGGCCGGCTGACGAGGACATGTATTAGGGGTAGGGTAACAGGCCTGACCTAAAGACCCTACCCATGGACACGTACACTTTGTACTGGGCCCCTGGGCCAGATCGCCGTCCAGATGTACCGCAACTTGAAAGTCACTCGGACGGCAACAACCACTCGGAGCACGACATTCCACTCAACAAGCTCATTCCACTCGGCCGGGTAACTCACTCGGATATGCGAAGACCAATAGTCAGCATAACGGTTTTGTAGTGGCCAGGTATTATGGAATTGATACTCCACTTTGTAACATAGGAAGTGAGGGGGTGGCGCACTCTATATAAGCCACCCCCCACCACTAGACTTGGGGGGTTCTTTTCTTCCACCTCTCTCTCTTTTCACCATTAGTCTCAGGACTTAGCTCAGGCATGGGGATCCGTTCCTCTCTCTCACACATACATTATAATCTCCGGATATATACTCAGATAAAACAAAGCCTCTCCGGAGCACGAGACGTAGGGTTGTTATCTCCACCGTGAGAGGCCCGAACTCGCTAAAACCACCGTGTCACCCATATGCATCTCGATAGATCATGCTCCGTTATCCTACCCCTCTCTTACAGTCGGAGTCGTTCCCACGACAGTTGGCGCCCACCTTGGGGCATGGCGTCTGTCGAACCATGGTGCAAATGGTTTCTTCATCAATTTTTGGCAGCAGATCGACGATGATCGTGAGAGAGATTGGCTGCTAGAATTCTGGCCATCACGCCATGCATGCAAAGAAAAGGATCAGGGAAGTATCCTTTTTTCTAGTCCTTCTTTGAAGTAATTATCTAACAATGGGTTGATCTTTTCCTCCTGTAGGATCAGACATCACCCATGCGTGATCAATCATAAGGAGAAGAAGCGGCGAAAGGGACACCTCGCTCCGTTCTGATCGCTGGTTCTGCTCCGAGGCGATGAAGCGACGCCATCCACGCGTTGCCATCTACGGTCTCGTCTGCGACACCATCGTTGCGCCCCCACGCATGAACGTCGGCGCCGTCCACCCGTCGTCTCCGACTCCATCTACGACGCCGACGTCGCGCTTCCACGCATTGACACCGACGCCGTCCGCCGATCGTCGTCTTCGGCCTCGATGCCGTCCTCGAACCTCTCACACTCGACGGCCTCGTCCTCTGGTCAGCTGCAGTGCCGTGGCCCCTGCGATAGAAACGCAGTGCCTCACACACGCGTGACTCCGGCGATCGCAGCCCAGCCCGGAACGCCATAGTCGGCTACACCGTGCCCATCGGCGTCGTTGTGTTCGTCGACGTGCTGCTCCGCATCAGGCACGCCCGAGACGACCGCGACTTCGACGGTCTCCGAGCTGCTCTCCGGAGCCTCCGACGGTCCCGTATCCGACGAGTTCGATGCCTTCCGGGGCCGCGAGATCAAGTCCGGCAAATCCCACGGCATAGCAATGAACTGCATGCAGTGAATGACCGTGGGAAAGGGAAACTTCCATTACGTACATTAACGCTTTAACTTTTGCTTAATTAGCGCTA
The DNA here is from genome assembly GCF_002162155.2 of Triticum dicoccoides. NCBI lineage: Eukaryota > Viridiplantae > Streptophyta > Magnoliopsida > Poales > Poaceae > Triticum > Triticum dicoccoides. The sequence goes on along the minus strand of NC_041389.1, from coordinate 142,510,186 downwards.
ATCAATGCCTCTTACATGCAGATTCTGCGTCCGTGGTCTGGACGTGGGCTACTCCTTCCATGCGTTGGCTAGCCAAACAATTACACCTAATTAACAGGGATTTATTGCCCCGTTACTGACCGAGCGCTGCACCAAGTTGACCTCTCGTCCCCTGCCCAGCTTCAGCAAGATTCTGCGTACATGCAAGGTATCGCATCGCTGCATCATCTGTATCGCACCTCCACAACGACGACTGCGGTTCACTCTGACAGGCGGGAGCACTCGGATGAGACGTCCGCTCAAACAGGGCTCACTCGGCCGTGAGGTCACGGGGTCCACTCGGCCGATCCTCCACAGCAACGACCATGACCACTGCATTCAACCCGTCTACAACACTCGGACGGCCCGTGAGCCACCACTCCGATATGGATGCATCTTCGTCGATCGGACATCCCGCGCATCGCCACTCCGCGAAACGCGTCCACTTCACTCGGAGGCCCCACGCGTCGTCACTCCGCGGAATGCGCCCACTTCACTCAGACGCCTCGCACGTCGCCACTTTGTGGGACGGCTCTACTTCACTCGGAGGCCCCATACATCGTCACTCCGCGGAACCGTTCACTTCATTCAGACGCCCCGCGCGTCGCCACTCCGCGGGACACCTCTACTTCATTCGGAGGCCCCGCGCATCATCACTTCGTTGGATGCGTCTACTTCATTCGGAGGCCCCGCGCGTCGTCACTCCGCGGAACACGTCCACTTCTATCAGACGCCCCGCACGTCGCCACTCCGCGGGACGGCTCT
>NC_041389.1:142486430-142508266 GCF_002162155.2 Triticum dicoccoides | reverse complement strand
CGCTCCGCGCGTCGCCACTCGGTTGGTCACCTCATCACCACTCGGCCGCTCCGCGCATCGCCACTCGGTTGGTCACCTCATCACCACTCGGCCGCTCCGCGCGTTGCCACTCGGTTGATCACCTCATCACCACTTGGCCGCTCCACGCATCGCCACACGGTTGGTCACCTCATCACCACTGGGCCGCTCCGCACATCGCCGCTCAGTTGGTCGCCTCATCACCACTCGGCCACTCGCGCGCCTTCAGACAGCTAAGTCATTTTACATTCTGTTATTTCCGAGTATCCCGTAATTCACACATCACCTTCACTCGAAGGTCGCACCACCGAGTGTACCTCTACGCTCGGCTGCTTATTTTCACATACTTGCTTGGTACTGGTTATGTGACTCCCGGGTCCAGCTTCCATTTTTTTCCACATACATCATTCATGAACACCACGTGTCGTTCTTAATTTCGAGTTTGCATCGGTCCTCCGGGGCAGCAACTTAGTCGAAACACTACACTTCCATTTTATCTGAGCCAATATTCCAATGAGTTCAGTCGGATCCATCGCTTCGACAAGTTCGAACTGATCCTTCGCTCTTTCAGACTCTTGCTGGTTAACCAGCAAGCCCCTTGCACTCCCAGCGGGTGTCTATGGGTGTTATTCACATAAATCATTTGAGCACACACCGATTTTCCTTGAGAAATTATTTAGTTGGCTTGTGCCATTTTTTACACAAGTTACGTGATCACTCGATGGCCCTATGCGCCAACTTCATCGCTGCTTGGACTCGGTCACCGTACCGGTCCTAGTGCACCACAACACCTACCTTGTCGCTCTGTTGACTTCAAACACATTCGGCCAACCCCTCTGTGGAATCCTCTTCATCGTATCAATGATATAGACCTCTTCAGGCATGAGACAGATAAGTCCCTTTTATAATCAAATTTCACACTTCACTCTTTTGCGAGTTTGCCTCTTTCGAGCATCACTCGGAAGATTCTCCTCATCTTTACCCGAGTCTAACTCGATGAATTGCAAATCATCCATTCAAAACTATATTTCTCGTGTTCCGACATGTCCGTTGTCAAAGCCTGTAGTACGCTCGGGGGCTACTCCGCACTCGGGGGCTGCATCTCATTTGGAATGACACTCTCCTGAGTGGTCGACTACTTCATCACCTGGCAGATCCTTCACTTCAACAAATGCATCCGATCCGCCAGTACGACAAGTGTAGTAATCACCCAGACGCTCTGCACGCCATCTTCATTCCTACTCAGAATTAGTTGGCACACCGGTCTTCTCGCGCCGCAACCACGTTACACTGACCTCGTCACTACATAAGCTTCGTAAGCATTCGACTAAGTCCTCCGGACCATTTTCGCCGTCCGGTGGCACACGACTTCGCCTTAGCTGCTTCGCGCGCCGCCACTCGATTGTGCACATTTTCACCACTCGGCTGCCCCGCGCATCTTCACTTGGCTAGATATGTAGTCCTACATTCGACCACTTCACACATCATCACTATTCGGCCGCCCCACGCGTCGCCACTCGGTTGGGCACGTCTTCGCCACTCGACCGCTCTGCGCGTCGCCACTCGGTTGCGCGCGTCTTCACCACTCGACCGCCCCGTGCATCGTCACTCGGTTGTACACATCATCGCCCCTCTGCCTCCTCGCGCATCACCATCAGTTGGACAGGTCTTTACCTCTACACCCCCAGCATGGGAACGACTAAGTTACTCATATGGTCAAACCTCATATCACACTCTGTAGCAAGCTCACCTCCTTCGAGCATCACTCGGGGGCTACGCACAACAGTTGGCCTTGTCACCCTCAGGGGTTACGCCCATTTGGTCAACCTATTGATCACATCAGGAATATTCTTCTGACCATACATGCTCGGTTCGCCGAAGATCTGTAAGTGAAGCACGTCCACTCGGACAAATACCCCTTTCATGCAAAAGGGTGAAAACGAAGCTCCTCTACGGATACAATATACTCTTGCAAATACCCCTTTCACGCAAAATCTAACGGTCAATATAAGAAGTACTACTGGAACGATTACTCCCTGGAGTGTCCGGCTTTTTTCTACAGTCGGCAGTTTCAAAGCCGAATTCATTCACCATGCCGAGAGCACGAAGATTCACCTACTTGACCGAGTTACAGGATGAATTTTTTTACTGTGCCAAGTGCACGAAGATCAGTCCGACTGAATCAGCTCCAGGATGAGCTTATTTACCACGTCAAGTGCCTGAAGATGCATCCGATTGACTCAATTTCAGGATTGACTCAATTTCAGACTAAAAATATATTTACTATATCGACTGCGTGGAGGTTTACCAGGAGACTTAAACCCTCTGCCAGGCTCATCTAGTCCGATAGAGGCTCGGGGACTACACACAGTGGGTGCACTCAGCGTGCCCCCACTGGAAGGGAACTCAGAAAGAAACATTTTTCTCAATGCAAAACCAGCTCCAGAATTACTCGACCTCCGAGTCAAAGAAGAACAAGTTCGATCAGTACCAGCTAAGAAGATTTTTAGTTCTCTCAGACCCCGCCGACTGCCCGCAGTCGATGGTGGTCTCGGGGACTACACCCAGTGGGTGCACTCAGCGTGCCCCCACTGGAGTAATCTCCACTCGGTACGGCCTGACCAGTCCAAGTGATAAACAACAACACAAAGACAAGTGATAAACAAAACCAAAAAGACAGGCTCTAAGACTCCCGCCGACTGCCCGCAGTCGACGGCAGTCTCGGGGACTACACCCAGTGGGTGCACTCAGCGTGCCCCCACTGGAATGTTATCCACTCGGAACGGTCCGCCTGGTCCGAGTGACGGCCAAACAACAAAAAAAGACACGTTCCAGGCATGAAGAAATTCCCAGTAACTAGTTACTCGATGCAGGACCAGCTCCAAATCACTAAAAAAATTGCTATGAGGTGAGTTCAACGCTCCTCCACGGACCCGTTTGAGCTCATTGCACTCGGGCACCATGCAGACTGGAATCCGTCAACGCAACAAGCGAAGATAAGACCGCCGGGTGACCAAAGGAAGTTCATAAGTGCCTCCGTAGCACTCGACTCATCTGGGAATTCACCTCGACTCGACCCGCTCAACCTCGACCGATTCGGGGGCTAATGACGAGGACATGTATTAGGGGTAGGGTAACAGGCCTGACCTAAATACCCTACCCATGGACACGTACACTTTGTACTGGGCCCCTGGGCCAGATCGCCGTCCAGATGTACCGCAACTTGAAAGTCACTCGGACGGCAACAACCACTCGGAGCACGGCATTCCACTCAACAAGCTCATTCCACTCAGCCGGGTAACTCACTCGGATATGCGAAGACCAATAGTTAGCATAACAGTTTTGTAGTGGCCAGGTATTATGGCATTGATACCCCACTTTGTAGCATAGGAAGTGAGGGGGTGGCGCACTCTATATAAGCCACCCCCACCACTAGACTTGGGGGGTTCTTTTCTTCCACCTCTCTCTCTTTTCACCATTAGTCTCAGGACTTAGCTCAGGCATGGGGATCCGTTCCTCTCTCTCACACATACATTGTAATCTCCAGATATATACTCAGATAAAACAAAGCCTCTCCGGAGCACGAGACGTAGGGTTGCTATCTCCACCGTGAGAGGCCCGAACTCGCTAAAACCACCGTGTCACCCATATGCATCTCGATAGATCATGCTCCGTTATCCTACCCCTCTCTTATTGTTGGAGTCGTTCCCACGACACCGGCCAACCCTAGGGTGCGCCAAGGAGGGGAGGAATCCTCCTCCTAGTAGGAGTAGGATTCCTCCTTTCCTAGTCCTACTAGGAGGGGGAAGGAACAAGGGGGCGCCGCCCCCCTTCCTAGTCCAATTCAGACTCAAGGGGGAGGGGGCGCGCGGCCTGCCCTGGCCGCCCCCCCTCTCTCCACTAAGACCCATCTAGGCCCACTAGTTCCCCGGGGGGTTCCGGTAACCCTCCGGCACTCCGGTTTTATCAAAAATCACTCGGAACACTTCCGGTGTCCAAATATAGCCGTCCAATATATCAATCTTTATGTATCGACCATGTCGAGACTCCTCGTCATGTTTGTGATCACATCTGGAACTCTGAACTACCTTCGGTGCATCAAAACACATAAACTCATAATACCGATCGTCATCGAATGTTAAGCGTGCGGACCCTACGGGTTCGAGAACTATGTAGACATGACCGAGACACGTCTCCGGTCAATAACCAATAGCGGAACCTGGATGCTCATATTGGTTCCTACATATTCTACGAAGATCTTTCTCGGTCAAACCGCATAATAACATACGTTGTTCCCTTTGTCATCGGTATGTTACTTGCCCGAGATTCGATCGTCGGTATCTCAATACCTAGTTCAATATCATTCCCGGCAAGTCTCTTTAATCGTTCCGTAATGCATCATCCCGTAACTAACTCATTAGTCACATTGCTTCCAAGGCTTATATTGATGTGCATTACCGAGAGGGCCCAGAGATACCTCTCCGAATCTCGGAGTGACAAATCCTAATCTCGATCTATGCCAACCCAACAAACACCTTTGGAGACACCTGTATAGCATCTTTATAATCACCCAGTTATGTTGTGACGTTTGATAGCACACAAGGTGTTCCTCCGGTATTCGGGATTTGCATAATCTCATAGTCAGAGGAACATGTATAAGTCATGAAGAAAGCAGTAGCAATAAAACTGAACGATCAATAGTGCTATGCTAACGAATGGGTCTTGTCCATCACATCATTCTCTAATGATGTGATCCCGTTCATCAAATGACAACAGATGTCCATGGCTAGGAAACTTAACCATCTTTGATTAACAAGCTAGTCAAGTAGAGGCATACTAGGGACACTCTATTTGTCTATGTATTCACACATGTACTAAGTTTCCGGTTAATATAATTCTAGCATGAATAATAAACATTTATCATGATATAAGGAAATAAATAATAACTTTATTATTGCCTCTAGGGCATATTTCCTTTAGTCTCCCACTTGCACTAGAGTCAATAATCTAGTTCACGTCGCCATGTGATTTAACACCGATAGTTCACATCGTCATGTGGTTTAACACTATAGTTCACATCGCCATGTGACCAATACCCAAAGGGTTTACTAGAGTGAATAATCTAGTTCACAGCGCCATGTGATTAACACCCAAAGAGTACTAAGGTGTGATCATGTTTTGCTTGTGAGAGAGGTTTAGTCAATGGGTCTGCCACATTCAGATCCGTATGTATTTTGCAAATTTCTATGTCTACAATTCTCTACACGGAGCTACTCTAGCTAAATGCTCCCACTTTCAATATGTATCTAGATCGAGACTCAGAGTCATCCAAATCGGTGTCAAAGCTTGCATCAACGTAACTCTTTACGATGAACTCTTTATCACCTCCATAACCAAGAAATATTTCCTTAGTCCTCTAAGGATAATTTTGACCAATGTCTAGTGATCTACTCCTAGATCATTATTGTACTCCCTTGCCAAACTCAGGGCAGGGTATACAATAGGTCTGGTACATAGCATGGCATACTTTATAGAACCTATGGCTGAGGCATAGGGAATGACTTTCATTCTCTCTCTATCTTCTATCGTGGTCGGGCTTTGAGTCTTACTCAACTTCACACCTAGCAACACAGGCAAGAACTCCTTCTTTGACTGTTCCATTTTAAACCACTTCAAAATCTTGTCAAGGTATGTACTCATTGAAAAAACTTATCAAGCGTCTTGACCTATCTCTATAGATCTTGATACTCAATATGTAAGCAGCTTCACCGAGGTTTTTCTTTGAAAAACTCCTTTCAAACATTCCTTTATGATTTCCAGAAAATTCTACATCATTTCCGATCAACAATATGTCATTCACATATACTTATCAGAAAGGCTGTAGTGCTCCCACTCACTTTCTTATAAATACAGGCTTCACCGCAAGTCTGTATAAAACCATATGCTTTGATCAACTCATCAAAGCGTATATTCCAACTCTAAGCTGTTTCCACCAGTCCATAGATGGATCGCTGGAGCTTTGCACACTTTGTTAGCAGCTTTAGGATCTACAAAACCTTCTGCTTGCATCATATACAACTCTTCTTTAAGAAATCCACTATGGAATGCAGGTTTGACATCCATTTGCCAAATTTCATAAAATGCGGCAATTGCTAACATGATTCGGATAGACTTTTAAGCATCGATACAAGTGAGAAAATATCATTGTAGTCAACACCTTGAACTTGTCAAAAACCTTTTTCGACAATTCGAGCTTTGTAGATAGTATCACTACCATCAGCGTCCGTCTTCCTCTTGAAGATCCATTTATTCTCAATGGCTTGACGATCATCGGGCAAGTCAACCAAAGTCCACACTTTGTTCTCATACATGGATCCCATCTCAGATTTCATGGCCTCAAGCCATTTCGCGGAATCTGGGCTCATCATAGCTTCCTCATAGTTCGTAGGTTCGTTATGGTCTAGTAACATAACGTCCAGAACAGGATTACCGTACCACTCTGGTACGGATCTTACTCTGGTTAACCTACGAGGTTCAGTAGTAACTTGATCTGAAGTTTCGTGATCATCATCATTATCTTCCTCATTAATTGGTGTAGCAATCACTGGAAATGATTTCTGTGATGAACTACTTTCCAATTCGGGAGAAGGTACAATTACCTCATCAAGTTCTACTTTCCTCCCACTCACTTCTTCCGAGAGAAACTCCTTCTCTAGAAAGGATCCATTCTTAGCAACAAAGATCTTGCCTTCGGATCTGTGATAGAAGGTATACCTAACATTTTGTTTTTAGATATCCTATGAAGACACACTTCTCCGATTTGGGTTCGAGCTTATCAGGTTGAAACTTTTTCACATAAGCATCGCAACCCCAAACTTTAAGAAACGACAGCTTAGGTTTCTTGCCAAACCACAGTTCATACGGTGTCGTCTCAATGGATTTAGATTGTGCCCTATTTAACATGAATGTAGCTGTCTCTAATGCATAACCCCAAAACGATACTGGTAAATCGGTAAGAGACATCATAGATCGCACCATATCTAATAAAGTTATGTTATAACGTTCGGACACACCATTATGCTGTGGTGTTCCAGGTGGCGTGAGCTTGTGAAACTATTTCACATTGTTTTAACTGAAGGCCAAACTCGTAACTCAAATATTCACCTCCACGATCAGATCGTAGAAACTTTATTTTCTTGTTACGATGATTTTCTACTTTACTCTGAAATTCTTTGAACTTTTCAAATGTTTCAGACTTGTGTTTCATTAAGTAGATATACCCATATCTGCTGAAATCATCTGTGAAGGTTAGAAAATAACGATACCTGCCGCGAGCCTCAATACTCATTGGACCACATACATCAGTATGTATTATTTCCAATAATTCAGTTGCTCGCTCCATTGTTCCGGAGAACGGAGTCTTAGTCATCTTGCCCATGAGGCATGGTTCGCAAGCATCAAATGATTCATAATCAAGTGATTCCAAAAACCCATCAACATGGAGTTTCTTCATGCGCTTTACACCAATATGACCTAAACGGCAGTGCCACAAATAAGTTGCACTATCATTATTTACTTTGCATCTTTTGGCTTCAATATTATGAATATGTGTATCACTACGATCAAGATTCAATAAACCATTTATCTTGAGTGTATGACCCTAGAAGGTTTTATTCATGTAAATAGAACAACAATTATTCTTTGACTTAAATGAATAACCATATTGCAATAAACATGATCCAATCATATTCATGCTCAACACAAACACCAAATAGCATTTATTTTAGGTTCAACACTAATCCCGAAGGTAAAGGGAGTGTGCGATGGTGATCTTATCAATCTTGGAATCATTTTCAGCACACATCGTAACCTCGCCCTTAACTAGTCTCTATTTATTTTGCAACTCCCGTTTCGAGTTACTACTCTTAGCAACTAAACTAGTATCAAATACCGAGGGGTTTCTATAAACACTAGTAAAGTACACATCAATAACATGTATATCAAATATACCTTTGTTCACTTTGCCATCCTTCTTATCCGCCAAGTATCTAGGGTAGTTCCACTTCCAGTGACCATTTCCTTTGCAGTAGAAGCACTTAGTTTCAGGCTTGAGTTTAGCTTTGGGTTTCTTCATGGAAGTGACAACTTGCTTGTCATTCTTCTTGAAGTTCCCCTTCTATCCTTTTACCATTTTCTTGAAACTAGTGGTCTTGTTAACCATCAACACTTGATGCTCTTTCTTGATTTCTACCTTCGCTGATTTCTGCATCGCGACGAGCTCGGGAATTACTTTCGTCATCCCTTGCATAATATAGTTCATCACGAAGTTCTAGTAACTTGGTGATAGTGACTAGAGAACTTTGTCAATTACTATCTTATCTGGAAGATTAACTCCCACTTGATTCAAGCAATTGTAGTACCCAGACAATCTGAGCACATGCTCACTGGTTGAGCTATTCTCCTCCATCTTGTAGGCAAAGTAGTGTCAGAGGTCTCATACCTCTCGACACGGGCATGAGTATGAAATACTAATTTCAACTCTTGGAACATCTTATATGCTCTGTGGCATTCAAAACATTTTTGAAGTCCCGGTTCTAGGACGTAAAGCATGGTGCACTAAACTATCAAGTAGTCATCATACCGAGTGAGGGAGTCCTGGACTAGGGGGTGTCCGGATAGCCGTACTATCATCATCGGCCGGACTCCAAGACTATGAAGATACAAGATTGAAGACTTCGTCCCGTGTCCGGATGGGACTTTCCTTGGCGTGGAAGGCAAGCTTGGCAATACGGATATGTAGATCTCCTACCATTGTAACCGACTCTGTGTAACCCTAGCCCTCTCCGGTGTCTATATAAACCGGAGGGTTTTAGTCCGTAGGACGAACAACCATTACAACAATCATACCATAGGCTAGCTTCTAGGGTTTAGCCTCCTTGATCTCGTGGTAGATCCACTCTTGTACTACCCATATCATCAATATCAATCAAGCAGGAGTAGGGTTTTACCTCCATCGAGAGGGCCCGAACCTGGGTAAAAACATCGTGTCCCTTGTCTCCTGTTACCATCCGCCTAGACGCACAGTTCGGGACCCCCTACCCGAGATCCGCCGGTTTTGACACCGACATTGGTGCTTTCATTGAGAGTTCCTCTGTGCCGTCACGCTCAGGAAGGATGCCTCTTCCCGTCTTTAAAGACGGAACCATCGCCAAAGGAGTTGTGGCCGCCGACCAAACTATCCGGCTAGGTGGTTTCCTCATGACCGCCTGTTCGGGCACCGCTTCGACGATGACCTCTCGGGTCATCAAAAGCAATCTTCACGTCAACTCGGAATTCGCCGAGCAGCTGGATCCAATAGAGCTCTCGTCCATAAGCGAGCTCTTGGATCGCACCGCCACCCTGGGAGTCGCTACAGACTACAATCAGATTGGGCTTAAAACCGATCTGAGAGAGATTAACTCTCCCCAGGTTACCCACCACGTTGCGGTGGTAGAGGAACAACGCGGCGACTCTTCTTCTGTATTAAAAACTAGTTATGTCCAGACTCCCGAACCCTCCATGCCGGATTCCCGCGGAGGGACGGACGTCGATCAAGTACTGAACCTAAAGTCAGGTAGCGGACCAGACTCGTTGGACAACGTCCAACAATCCAAGCTTCCAAATTCAGAAATTTTTCGGCCTTTGAGCCTCAAGACGGGCAGGGTTCCGGACTCAATTCCGCCCACCCACCCAAACATATGCGATCTATCTCAAATCCGACAAGAGCCCGCTGAAACAGTACATCATTACTGGGCCAGATTCCTCCTGGTTATGGACAGGATAAAAGACTACCGTGAGGAAAACACAATTTCGATTTTCTGCAATAATTGCACGGACAAGGTAATCTTGAACGCCATAAGTCGTCTTGAAATTACACACTTCGCCAACCTGGCGTCCATAGTACGAAAGTACTGTGCGATGGAGAGTTTCCGGAAAACCGAAACTATGTTTTGGGACAATCCGGCTCCAAATACAACCCTAGTCCGAAACAAAAGGGTGCATCATGCTCAGGCACCCGATACAAAAACCAAAAAGCAAAAACCCCATAAAGGGTACGAAACCATACTGGAGGAATGGCTTAGCGGACCCTGTAAAATTCACAGTACAGAGGGCGCCACTCCAACACATAGCCTTCGAGCATGTTGGATACTGCGGCAGGTGGCCAAAAGTGGCGAAGAGCTTATAGCCCCGAAGAACCACTCCAACAGTACCAATACGGTGTCAACAGTCTTCGAGACTTTCGCATCAAATAATATGCGGAAACGAACAATCCGCAGCCTCGTCGAAGTCTACCAAGTAGCAACAACAAATCCATGGACCGACACGGCTATCACCTTCAACGCCAGCGACGAACCTAAATTCCGAACTCCCCGAGCACCAGCCGCATTGGTCCTCAGCCCAATAGTGGACAGCTTTCGCCTTACCAAGGTGCTCATGGATGGCGGCAGCGGATTAAACCTCATCTACGAGGAAACACTTCGAAAAATGGAAATAGACTGGAGCCACATTGAGCGAAGCAGCACAACCTTTAGAGGAATAATCCCTAGCCAGGAAGCACGCTGCACAGGAAAAATTACACTCGATGTGGTGTTCAGCTCGCCGGACAATTACAGGTCCGAGGAGGTTACGTTCCAAGTGGCCCCGTTCAGCAGCGGATATCACGCTCTATTAGGGCGAGAGGCATTCACAATTTTTCAAGCCATACCCCATTACGGGTACATGAAGCTTAAGATGCCCGGGCCCAATGGAATAATCACTCTTGTTAGTGATCCGGACATAGCACTCCGCGCCGAAAACAAGACAGCCGCACTAGCCCTAGAGGCACTATCCGAAGCCCTAGCAGCAGAAGAACTCACTGCGCTGCGCTCCACGGTGAATAGGGACGATGTGATACTCGATAAGAGATCCAAATCCACCTCTTTTAAACCAGCGGACGAAATAGTCAAATTCCAGGTCCATCCAACGGACCCCACAAAGACGGCCTCCATCGGGGCACAATTAAACCCCGACGTAGACGCCGCACTACGAGAATTCCTTCGGGAAAATTGGGATATATTTGCCTGGCACCCTTCAGATATGCCAGGAATCCCACGAAGGTTGGCAGAACACAGCCTAAATATCCTAAAAGGATTCAAGCCAGTCAAACAGGCTCTTCAGCGATTTTCCGAACCCAAAAGACAGGCAATGGGAGAGGAGCTAGCCAAACTATTGGAAGCCGGATTCATCAGAGACATCAAACATCCAGACTGGCTAGCAAACCTGGTAATGGTACCAAAGAAGGACAAATCCTGGCGCCTATGTGTCGACTTTAAAGACCTCAACAAGGCTTGTCCAAAGGATCCTTTCCCCCTTCCCCGCATCGATCAAATAATCGATGCTACTGCAGGGCACGATTCATTGTGCTTCCTCGACGCATACTCCGGCTACCATCAAATCAAGATGGCGGAGGCGGACCAAGCCGCAACGGCATTCATTACTCCATATGGACCATTCTGCTTCAACACGATGCCCTTCAGAATCAAAAACACCGGCGCAACATATCAGCGCATGATTCAGACATGTCTGGCTACCCAGATCGGCAAAATAGTAGAGGCATACGTAGACGACGTGGTAGTCAAGACCAAACACGTCGAAACTCTAGTAGACAATTTGAGGCTCACATTCGATAACCTCCGAGCATATGACATAAAGCTGAACCCGGAAAAATGCGTTTTCGGCGTACCAGCCAGAAAGCTCCTGGGCTTCATTGTATCAGGTAGAGGAATTGAAGCAAACCCAGCCAAGATCCGAGCTCTGTCACAGCTGGATATTCCAAAAGACCTCAAACAAATACAAAAATTGACTGGATGCGTGGCGGCTCTAAGCCGCTTCATCTCCCGTTTAGGAGAAAAGGCATTGCCCCTCTATCGCCTCCTCAGGCGCACCGAACATTTTGAGTGGATGGATGCCGCCACAGCCGGACTCGAAGAAATAAAGGCCATACTGGCAACAAATCCGGTCCTGGCCGCGCCTAACATGGGCGAACCAATGTTATTATATATCGCAGTAACACATCAAGTTGTCAGCGCGGTACTCGTCGTCGAGCGAGAAACAGAAGGACACAAATTCCCTCTTCAAAAGCCAGTGTACTTCGTATCCACTGTCTTAACTCCATGCAAGTCCCGGTACCCGCATTATCAAAAGATAGCGTACACGGTGTTTATGGCATCCCGGAAGCTGCGACACTACTTTCAAGAGTGTTCGATAACAGTGGCCTCCGAAGTACCCCTGAAAGTGCGTTATATCGACTAGAGGGGGGTAAATAGGTGATTTTTATAAATTCTTCACTGAGGAATTTGCCGGTAAGGAAATTCCTTAGCGAAGAAGTACTAGAAGCGGAATAAGTACTCAGAAGTAAGCATAATATAACACAAGCATGGTCATCAAGATGAAATGAAGACAAGCACTGAGTACAGAGAGCGTAATCACAGGATAACACAAGGTGAAGACAAACAGACTGAAGAAATTGATCTGAGGAAATTGAGAAAGTCTTCAGTCGAAGTCTTCAAACACAGATATGAACAAACACTCAACACAGTAATGAGGAAATGAAAGGGTTGAGGAAATAGAACCAGTTAGGTTGGTGAAGACAATGATTTGGTAGACCAGTTCCAACTATTGTCTCAGTTGTACGTCTGGTTGGAGCGGCTGAGTATTTAAACTCGAGGACACATAGTCCCGGACACCCAGTCACTGAGCACGCAGCTCAGGACACCCAGTCCTCACCGTATTCTCCTTGAACTAAGGTCACACAGACCTCGTCCAATCACTCATGGTAAGTCTTTAGGCGACTTCCAAACCTTCAGAGAGTTGGTCACTTGGTGATCCACAATTCCTCTTGGATGCTCTAGACCATGACGCCTAACCGTCTGGAAGAAGCACAGTCTTCAAAGGTAACAAGCGTCGGATCCACGCAGGATCAATTTCTTCAGTGATGCTCAATCACTTTGGGTTTGTAGGGGTTTGGTTTTGGGTTTTCCTCAGTCGATGATTTTCGCTCAAAGTCCTTGGAGGATGGGCTGCTCCCAAATGACAAGTGTCAAGTTCTCTCGGAGTAGCCAACCCGCTAGTGGTTGTAGGGGGCGGCTATTTATAGCCTAGGGAGAAGCCCGACATGATAAGACATAAATGCCCTTCAATGATATGACCGTTAGGTGGATAAGATATTTTGGGACAGCTGGTGCGCAGCACAGCAACGGTCGGAAATTTGACTCTCAAATTCCTCAGGGCTATCATGTTCCTCACTGTGTAGGCAATTCGCACTGGCGAATTCCTAACTCCTCAGTCTGAACAAATTCATCAGCGACCAGAAGAACTTCGTCTCTGTCACTGAAGAAAGTGACTGAACAGTATGAGATTTCCAAAGGCTTCACTCGAAGGGATTGGTAGGTGTAGGATTTTGAGTTGAGCATCACATGGAAATTTTTCCTTAGTATTTCCTCGACCCCCTTTAACAGTACGGTGTTTCCTATGACTCAAGAAAGAGAAAATGAAACTACAAAAACAAAAGTCTTCACGCTTCATGTTCCTCAAATGAATACCAAGTCTTCAAGGTCACACCACTTTCTTCACTTTCAAAGTCTTCAGAAAGTCTTCAGAATATCAAAGTCTCCAGTCGAAGAACTTCATTTTTAGGGGTCGACTTTCTCTGTAAATATCAAACTCCTAATAGACTTATAGACCTGTGTACACTCACAAACGCATTAGTCCCTTAACCTATAAGTCTTCAATACACCAAAATCACTAAGGGGCACTAGATGCACTTACAATCTCCCCCTTTTTGGTGATTGATGACAATATAGGTTAAGTTTTCAATGGGGATAAACATATGAAGTGTAAATACTGATATTGAGGAATTTGAGTGCAAGATATAGAAGAACTCCCCCTGACGATGTGCATAGTGAGGAATTTGCGTTTGGGGCAATGCACATTTGAAGAGTTGAATCATGGAGATCTCCCCCTATATCTTGTAATTCATACACGCATTTGATATATAATATGAAGAATTTGAAATGCATGATGAAATATGGTGCCTAATGAGATTCAGCATGCGTGCAATGTCATTAACGAGGAATAAGCATGCTGAAAGCACCAAAAGCATAATGCAACAAAAGTATCAGCGCACCATCGGGTTTAAGATTACAACTCGATCCAAATAAAAGTTTCAGAGGAACGAGAGTTGTAACTTAAAAAAATGCCCTTAACATAGACCCGCTTGAAGACTAACTTAGATTTCTCCCCCTTTGTCATCAAATGACCAAAAGGATTGAAACTGAGGACTAACGCCCCTGAAGAATTTCAAGTCGATGGAGGAGCGCCAGCGTTGTCGGGGTTGTTTGTTGTAGCAGGGCCTGCCGCAGTGTCGTCCAAATCTTCATTCTCATCAGTGTCACGCGATGAAGAATAAGAGCTGGCCACCAGTGGAGGAATTTTCACCCTCTTGAATTTCTTCGGAGGAGGTGCAGACCATTCAAATTCTTCCTTGAGACCCATAGTCTTCAGTTCTTCAGTGCTATAGACATGAGTGAGGACAACCCAGGTGCGGTTGAAGGTTTCATGAAGGTAGTATTGGTTCTTCTTCACAGCATTGTGTGTTGAGGTCATATTGTGAAGAAGTGCACCAAGCTGACGCTTTACCCATTTGTGATTGCGATCAACCTTCTGATGAAGACTGAGGAGTAACTCATGGTCAGTCATCATCCTGGGTGCTGTGGCTTGAGGATTTTGCTTGGCTGAGGTATTTGCGGCAGAGTCATGTGTGGCAGAGTCGTCATTGGTAGAGTAAGATGTAGCCTTGCGAAATTGACCATCCAATGGACGAATGCCTTCATCGATCACAACAGTTGCCTTGCCTTTATCATCATCTGATGAAACTGTCCGTTTGAGGACTTCAATGGGAGGCAAGTAGCTACCGTGGTTCAGAGTGTCAGCTTTGTAATTCAGTGAAGATCTTGCCCTGATGAATCTCATAATCCAAGGCGCATAGGGCTTCAGCTCGAATGGTGACATAGCAATATTGCCCAGAGTCCTCATGAAGAAATCATGGAAGTTGACGGGAATGCCATGAATGATGTTGAAAAGCATATTCTTCATGATGCCAACGACTTCTTCATCTTTTGAGTCGTGGCCTTTGATAGGACTCATTGTCTTCGTCAGAATGCGATAGACAGTCCGAGGCACATAGAGTAGTTCCTTGACGAGGAATTTGGTTCGTGGGGCTTGCCCAGGCTTCAAAGGCTTCATGAGCACTTGCATATAATAATTTGTCAGTTCAGGGTCACTGTAGATGCAACGTGCACTGTCATGGGGAGGATTGAGAGGAAGGACACGAAGCAATTCAGTTGCTGGTGCCTTGTAGTGAGTGTTTTCAGTCATCCAGTCCAACACCCATGAGTTGACATCTTCAGCGTCTCCAGTGATATGCAATGTAGCGTAGAACTGAAGAATGAGTTCTTCATTCCAATCACAGATGTCAGTGCAGAAATTGAGTAATCCTGCATCGTGAAGAACACCGAGGACTGGCTCGAAGCATGGCAGAGATTCCATATCCATGTGAGGAATATGTGCATGATCGAAGATTTTATCTTTGTCAAAAAACATAGAGGAATAGAAGTTGGCTTGACTAGCAGTCCAGAAACGCCTCTTCCTTATGCGAGCAGAGTCATAGGTGTTGTAGTCAGTGAAGAATACATGCTCGGAAAAGAAGTCTTCAGCATTGAACTTCTGTTGACTTGAGAACGGATTCTTTGGCTTTGGCAGAGGGGTGTCAGTGAGTTGCATCACCACCTCAGGAATCGCGAGCTCAGGTTCTTCAGGCTGAGGAATTTTTGGTTCCTCTTCGTGTGCAATCTGAGGATCAGCAGCAGCAGGTTCTTCAGCACTAGTGGCTGGAATGTCTTCATGCACAGAGGGAGTGGGTTGAGTTTCTTCAGAGGCCATTTGAACTGTTGGTGCAGGGGACTGAGGAATCTGTTGGATAGGTGTGAAGAGAGGAGTATGGGGATGCTGACTTTCCCAAAAATCATCATTCATCACAGGTGTGGTGCATCCTATATCCACATCTTCATCTTCAATTTCCTCAACACCAGCCTCTTCAGCTGTGAACTGAGGCATAGGTGAGGAAATGAATGGCGTTGAAGGGATTTCGTCCACTTCAATTTCTTCATCAATCTGCTCTGACGAAGCAGCAGAATGATTTCCTTCATCAGATCCGCTTGGGATCTCATAGTCTTCTCCAAAAGGAACAAGGTCCTTAGATGGTATGGAGGAAATTGGAACAACATCAATTGGATTTTCAAATGAGCTGGTCATTGGCTTCATTTTCTTCGCAGCCGAAGAATTTGACGCAGCTGATGCCTTCCTTTTCTTCACTGCAGCTCGCTCTGCAGCCTTGGTCTTCTTCACATCAGATGTAGATGGAAGAATTGGAGTTGGTGTAGGCGTGGGAGGAGCTGAGGAATCTGGTTCATTTTCTTCAGGCGCAACTGATGCAGTTGCCCTGATCTCTTCGGTTTCTTCAGGCGCACCACTAGTGGATGCCCTGGCAATTTCTTCAGCGGCTGGAATTTCTTCACCAGCCCTGGAACTAGCATTTTCTTCAGCAGGCTGAAAGTCATCAGCGGTGCTGGCATGTTCTTTAGCAGGCTGAGCAGAGTATGCAGCCTGAAGATTTTCTTGTTGCGATGGGGCTGCAACATTTGTGAATTTCTTTGTTAGATTGACGAATCTCACTTTAGCTCCTTGCCAATCAGCATAGTAGGCATCAAAGTCTTTGCTGAGAGCTTGAATTTCAGACTGAGCCTGGAGAAGTTCCTCAGGTGTCATTCTGACAACATTTTTCTTCAGGAGCTTCTCCTTTCTGTATTGCGCTTTCTTGATCTCTCTTGCCTTTTCAAACTTCCATTTCTCCTCAGTGATGAAATGGGTCAGCATGTGAATTTGACCAGATGACAGATGAAAATCAGGCATAGGGGTGTTAGGATCCTTGTGCCAGAGATCAATGTAATCGAGGATTTTCCTCGGATCCAAAAGCAGTGGCACAGATGTGCCTTTGGCTCTAGCGGCCTTCAGCTGTCTGTCTCTGATGATTTCTACAAGTTCATCATCAGAAGCTTCATCATCAGAGGGCACATGGAATGCGACCTGTTTCTTCTTTGGACTTGGCCGAGGACCGCGTCCAGCTGTTGCTTTGGTCTTCAACAGTGTGGGGCCTGATGAGCAAATTGGTGCAGCTGAGGAACTTGCTGAAACACCAGAGGCAATCGAGAAACCAGCAGTCCTTTGACACGTAGCCAGATGCACAGGAGCTGAGGACTTTGAAGGAGCTGCTGAGGACTTTGGTGGAGCAGTAGCAGTGTGAGGAATTTGCCGTGAGGGCATTGCTGAGGAACTTGGCCGTGAGGGCGCTGTTGGTGAATCACTTGGCTTACGAGCAGGCTTCTTTGGCATGGATTTCCTCGGTTTGACCGAGGCCTCAGTAGCAGTAGCAGTGGCAGAATCCTCATTGGATTTCTTCACTGCCTCCTTGGCTTGTCTTGCCAATTTAGCTTGGCGCTTAGCCCATTCTGCAGGAAAGTCCTCACCACGTTTGAGGCTTGTGGGGTCAGCTACTTGGCCAGGTGCCAATGGAGCTCTTGGGCATGGAGGGTTGAGGGCGAATTTCCTCATGTACTTTGGAGTCACATATCTGTATTCCCTCCATTCCCTTGCCCATCTCTATTCAATCCTCTGTATGCGCACCTTGCGCTGATTTTTGTTTTCTTTGCCAAATTTTGCTTCATCAGGTGTGCAATAGTCAGCATAAATTTCCTCAGGGATTTCAAACACAGTCATAACCTCAGTTTCTTTCCTCCTTTCTGCGGCTTCTTACTGTCTGCCATATTCTTCAGTTGAGGAATTTGAACAATCGAATTCTCTGAAGAAGTATGCAATTTTTCTTCGAGGAACGCTGCAAATGAGTTAAGTTGATGAGAACCTAGTGATTCAGCAGCAGACATGAGTACTTGTGAATAGAGTATAGGTGCGAGGAATTTGGAGAGGTCATATGCGTTCTCAGAAGGTTTTTCGAAAAGAACAAGTTTTGAGGAATTTGACCAGATGAACCTTGAGGAATTTCACTAAGCGTTCTTGTCTTAGGTTCCAGAGTTGTACAGATCGAAGATCCACACAATTAGGGAATCTTGAAGAAAATGATTGCTTAGAGAAATAGTTCAAGATCATATGATGTGTGAGGTGTTCATATGTGTGAAGATTTGAAGAATAAACACCTTTGAAGATTTTCAGGAAAGTTTGAGAATCAAAGTGAGTAATAAAAGTAACTTTTAATTACCCGAAGTGAAGAACACGATGAACTAAGAAGAACATATGTGAAGTTCGTCAGGTTAGATCTCCCACGCCCTAACTTGGCAGAGGAAGACAACTACGACGGCGGCGGAGTGAAGATTTCCGCAGTTGGCGTGAGTACGATGACGACGAGGTTGAGGCAGCGAAGCTCTTCCTCACCGGCGACAATGGAGTATCGGCGGCGCTAGGGTTTGAGGAGCTCGAGTGAGAGAGTAGCGATCGAGCGGAGTAAATGAAGTGAGGAAGGGGAGAGGGTATTTATAGACACGGTAAAAACTGTTTGCCCGAAGATTTGGGACGAACGTGCCCTTGCCCTTTCTCCTTCTTGCGACACGTGTCACCCACGTACTGTGTAGTTGAGATCGTGTACGATCGTGGGTGAATAGAATAATGCATTGTGGGATGCGGAACGGTTTGAGCGGCAAAAACTGAAAATTTGGATAAGATTTGTTTTAAAGTTTCGTTCGCAATTTCTTCAGCTGACAAGGACTCAGTGAAGATTTTGAACGAGTTTCAAATAGAACGCACATGAAGAATTTGTGAATAGATTGGGTTGAGTATAGCATAGAGGGGGAAGGTTCCGATCACATTCACTTAGCAGAAAAAGCAACTTGAAGAAATAGCTATAAGTGAATGCTGTAGAGGACATAAACTCATATATATATATAGCCAATGAAGAAACAGTGAAAATTTTGCAAAGTTGAAGAATTTGAAAAACTGAAGAATTTCAAAACTGAGGAAAAACTCAAATTGAAGATTTTCAACTTTTTGTGGTGGCGTGACCCACCGTATAAGAATGATGATTTCAGGCACCGCGTACAATTGTCGTAGGGTTCTGAGAATCAAATTCTTCATTAATTTCTTCACACTTAGAGTGTTATTCTTCATTGATTGAAGAAAAACATTTCTTCATGTGTTGCACATCTAAGTCATCAATTTTGCATAAGTGTTAGGGTGTGTGTCCTTTTCAAAGAACATTCGAAGATTCTAAGATATTTAGCTCACACCGCAACTTGCTAAATCTCTTCTCATCCAAGGGCTTAGTGAAGATATCAGCTAGCTGTTCTTCAGTCTTCACGTGCTCGATGGAGATGTCGCCCTTCATCACATGATCATGAAGAAAATGATGACGAATCTGAATGTGCTTTGTCTTTGAGTGGTGAACTGGATTGTGAGCAATCTTGATGGCACTCTCATTGTCGCAGAGGAGAGGCACATTCTTCACGTTGACGCCATAGTCCTTGAGTGTTTGCTTCATCCAAAGCAGTTGAGCACAGCAAGAGCCAGCAGCAATGTATTCAGCTTCTGCAGTAGACAGTGATACGCAGTTCTGTTTCTTCGAGGACCAACAGACCAAAGATCGTCCGAGGAAATGACAAGTGTCAGAAGTTGACTTGCGGTCCACACGATCACCAGCATAGTCAGAGTCAGAATATCCAATGAGATCAAAATCAGAGCCCTTGGGGTACCATAATCCTAGTGTTGGTGTGTGAGCTAGATATCGAAGAATATGCTTCACAACCTTATGGTGTGATTCCTTCGGTGCAGCTTGAAATCGGGCACACATGCAAACACTAAGCATTATATCTGGCCTAGATGCACATAAGTACAATAAAGAACCAATCATGGAGCGGTATACCTTGTGATCGAAGTCAATACCATTTTTATCAGTGCATAGATGGCCATTTGTGGGCATAGGAATTTTGACGCCTTTGCAATCTTGCATGCCGAATTTCCTCAGTACATCTTTGAGGTATTTCTCCTAAGATATGAATATACCATTGCGCTGTTGACGAATTTGAAGACCTAAGAAGAATTTCAACTCTCCCATCATAGACATTTGATATTCTTCACTCATCATATAGGCAAATTCATCACTATAACGTTGGTCAGTACAGCCAAAGATAATATCATCAACATATATTTGGCACACAAACAGTTCACCATCATAAGATTTAGTAAAGAGAGTAGGGTCGAGTGAACCGGGTGTGAAGCCATTCTTCACGAAGAATTCCTTCAATGTATCATACCACGCCCGAGGGGCTTGCTTGAGGCCATAGAGGGCCTTAGTAAGTCTGAAGACTTTGTAAGGATTCTTTGGATCTTCAAAACCTGGGGGTTGAGCAACATATACTTCTTCCTCAAGCTTACCATTGAGGAATGCACTTTTCACATCCATTTGATATAAGATGATATCATGATGGTTAGCATAAGCAAGTAATATGCGAATAGCCTCAAGTCTAGCAACAGGTGCAAAAGTTTCATCGAAATCAATTCCTTCAACCTATGTGTAGCCTTGAGCTACCAGTCGTGCCTTATTCCTCACCACAAGGCCATTTTCATCTTGCTTGTTGCGGTAGATCCACTTTGTGCCAATGATATTATGCTTGCAAGGATCTGGACGTTTGACCAGTTCCCAGACATTGTTGAGCTCGAACTGATGTAATTCTTCTTGCATAGCCTGAATCCACTCCGGCTCCAAAAATGCTTCATCTACCTTAGTGGGCTCTGTGATAGAGACAACATCATAGTGCCCACAAAAGTTAGATAAATGTGAAGCTTTTGAGCGTGTGAGAGGACCTGGTGCTCTAATGTCATCGATGATCTTCTCCACTTGCACTTCTTTTGCAACGCGAGGATGAGCTGGTTGTCGCTGAGGAGTTTGATCAGCATT
Organism: Triticum dicoccoides; assembly: GCF_002162155.2. NCBI lineage: Eukaryota > Viridiplantae > Streptophyta > Magnoliopsida > Poales > Poaceae > Triticum > Triticum dicoccoides. Next base: position 142,487,154 of record NC_041389.1, on the reverse strand, counting down.
TTCTTCAGCACCATTTTCCTCAGCATTTTCTTCAGGTGCATCAGCTCGACGTTCTTCATGAACTGGAATGAATTCTTCAGCAGATTCTTCAGTAGGAATGACATCCTCAATTGCCTTGAACTTGATAGAATCCTCAGGTGCTGGTTCATCTAACACAGAAGGTAGGTGCTCTCTTTGCGAGCCATTAGTTTCATCGAACCGCACATCTACAGTGTCAACAATCTTGTGAAGAACAATGTTGAAGACTCTGTAGGTGTGCGAGTCCTTTCCGTAACCAAGCATAAAACCTTCATGTGCTTTCGGTGCAAATTTAGAATTATGGTGAGGATCTCTAATCCAACATTTAGCACCGAAGACTTTGAAATAACTCACATTGGGTTTCTTGTCAATGAGGAGTTCATAGGCCGTCTTCTTGAAGAATTTGTGAAGATATACCCTGTTGATGATGTGGCACGCAATATCAATTGCATCAATCCAAAAACGATGAGGCGTTTTGTATTCATCAAGCATAGTGCAAGCCATCTCAACAAGAGTTCTGTTCTTGCGCTCCAGGACGTCTTGGAGCTTGTTCCTCTCCTGCTGCACCTTCATAAGCACCCTCTCGCCGGCCTTCAGCTGGCGCAGTAGCTGTTGCTTGTCCGGATCCAGTCCGGCAACATCTGCAATATCATTGTCAGACTTATACGCACGCCGTACACCGCTTATCTTTTTAAAAAATAATGTG
>NC_041389.1:142459796-142486229 GCF_002162155.2 Triticum dicoccoides | reverse complement strand
GGGGTATCTGTGTCTCCTCCTGCGGCAGCTAGTGCAGCCTCAAGTTGGGCCTTGCACTCTTGTAGCTCCTGGGACAATTGGGTATTCTTCTCCGTGAGATCCTGCATATCAAATGATCCTTAAATCAGTTATTTTAACTACTTTAAGTCTCGGGGGCTACTGGCATATACAACTATTAAAATCCCTTACCCGTATGTCTTTTACATACTGCTCCGTGGCTCTGGTTAAACCATCTTGAGCGGCATGGAGGTGCGCGTCTCCCGCGTTAAAGGCATTCAATGCCTCGGGGGAGAAACACGCGTCACGAAGAACTGTCCGGCGGTGCCTATGATTCATGGCGCTCTCCACCTCAGACCTGGTGGCGGACAGCCTGTCGGCATCCTCCGTTGGAGGAGTATCCGGCTCGCGCCTTGCACTTGCCTCCCCCTCCGGACCAGGTGTTGGAGCCTGATTGGCGGAGGCTTGGTTGGCAACCTCTCCGGGCACAGTCCGACGAGCGCTCTTTCTCCTGGAAAAGTCATGAGCGTTAATGCACCTCCTAGGAATCTTTTCCTTAAACAACGGTCGCGAGCTATACCATTGCGGTGACATTTCGATTCGCACCGCACCCCTCTTCTGCCTGTTGGGCCGGACTGACCCTTGTTGGTCAGCCGCCACGGGTTCGGCTTCCCGCCTTGAAGGCACCTCCTGCGAGACACCGTTGTATACGATGATCAGAAATACGCAAGGACGAAGTAGTGGTGTCAGGACTCCGGTCATAATTACCTGGGAAGCCGGAGATAAGCTGGGGTAGTCAGCCGTAATGGCGACTAGAGCATTGTCCATGTTGAGTTGGTGGAACACCCCGTCGATTAGCTCCACCTTTATGTCCAGATCCTCTTCGGAGGCCGGATCGAGGGATCTTCCCGGATCCTCGGGTTGTATGCTCTCCACATCCCGGCGCAGTTCCTGCGTCAAAACCGTAAAGTAAGGTACTTAACTTTGAAAGCATGTATTGGATAAATAAACGTCCGCTTACCCAGCTCTGAGGGTTATTCATGGAAAACCCATTCAATGGGCTCGTCTGGAGGAAGTCCTCCTTCTCCCCCTTGTACAGGCCAGACAGAATCTTCACCAGATCTGCGGCCGATCCCGGCCCTTGCGGCCATGACGGGTGGCATCATTCTCCCCATTGAAATCCCACATGGGGTGGCCCCTATATTGGAGCAGCTGCACCCCTCGCATAATGCACGTGGCCATGACTCCAATCATGGTCAATCCGGAATGGGCCAGCAACCTTATCCGGCCCATCAAATAATGGACGCTCCTGTCTTCCTCCTGTTGAGGGCTCCGCGGGCGCCAACTTAGGCGTTTCTTCAGAGGGGCCTTGCTGAACTCCGGGAGGCCGATCCGAACTGCGTCCGATAGTGGAGCATCTTCTACATAAAACCATTCTGAAGGCCAGTCTTCGGACGCCTTCTTTGGGGTTCCGGATAGATATCCGGTCCCGGCGATGCGCCATATTTCGGCTCCGCCCACTTGATATATTGACCCCTTGTGAGAACGGGTTACGACACAAAATAGTCTCTTCCACAGCGCAAAATGGGGCTCGATGCCCATGAACAGCTCGCAAAGAGCTACGAAACCCGCGATGTGCAGAATAGAGGCGGGCGTGAGGTGATGAAGCTGGAGTCCGTAGAACTCCAGAAGCCCCCGGAAAAACGGATGTATGGGAAGCCCGAGCCCCCTTATTAGATAAGGGACGAAGCACACCCGCTCTCCTTTGGAGGGACTAGGGGTGGCCTCCGCTTGCTTTCCACCTTTGTAGGTGGCCAGCCCGGCTCGAACCGGGACCATAAAGGTCGGAGGAAGGTATCCCTCCGCTTGGTGCGTCACCAGCTCGTTGTGCGGAACTAAACATCTCCTCCAATCTCCTGGCTGAGGACTAGGAGCGCGAGAGGAGGAGCCGCGTCGACGGTCCATGATGGAGTGGATTTTTGGTCAGAAGCACTCCGATGAGTACTCGCGGAAGGAAGATGGTGTGATTTGGATCCAGATTCTCGCCTCTCTTATAGGAAGATTATTTGCGCAACTAGGGGGTAAAACATAAAAATACCCTAGCCTTTCGCATTCATGTGACACGTGGAAGAGGGCCATTATTGGGCGCGGAAGCCAAGGAGCGCAACATTTGTAAGGAAGCCGGACACTATTCGGCAAGCACATGGAATTTGGAGGAGAACCCGCCTTGCAATGCCGAAGACAATATGCGCGCCGAACTCGTCGTCATTGAAGCCTGGTTCGGGGGCTACTGAGGGAGTCCTGGACTAGGGGGTGTCCGGATAGCCGGACTATCATCATCGGCCGGACTCCAAGACTATGAAGATACAAGATTGAAGACTTCGTCCCGTGTCCGAATGGGACTTTCCTTGGCGTGGAAGGCAAGCTTGGCAATACGGATATGTAGATCTCCTACCATTGTAACCGACTCTGTGTAATCCTAGCCCTCTCCGGTGTCTATATAAACCGGAGGGTTTTAGTCCGTAGGACGAACAACCATTACAACAATCATACCATAGGCTAGCTTCTAGGGTTTAGCCTCCTTGATCTCGTGGTAGATCCACTCTTGTACTACCCATATCATCAATATCAATCAAGCAGGAGTAGGGTTTTACCTCCATCGAGAGGGCCCGAACCTGGGTAAAAACATCATGTCCCTTGTCTCCTGTTACCATCCGCCTAGACGCACAGTTCGGGACCCCCTACCCGAGATCCGCCGGTTTTGACACCGACACCGAGCTTGTCAAAAATATTCATAACGTCTGCATCTGCTCCTGCAATAGGTCTGTCACCTAGCGGTGCATCAAGGACATAATTCTTCTATGCAGCAATGAGGAAAATCCTCAGATCACGGACGAAGTCCGCATCATTGCTACTATCATCTTTCAACTTATATTTCTCTAGGAACATATAAAGATAAACAGGGAGCTACATCGCGAGCTATTGATCTACAACATAGATATGCTAATACTATCAAGACTAAGTACATGTTAAGTTAAAGTTCAATTAATCATATTACTTAAGAACTCCCACTTAGATAGACATCCCTCTAGTCAACTAAATGATCACGTGATCCATATCAACTAAACCATGTCCGATCATCACGTGAGATGGAGTAGTTTTCAATGGTGAACATCACTATGTTGATCGTATCTACTATATGATTCATGCTCGATCTTTCAATCTCAGTGTTCCGAGGCCATATCTGCGTATGCTAGGCTCGTCAAGTTTAACCCGAGTATTCTGCGTGTGCAAAACTGGCTTGCACCCATTGTATGTGAACTTAGATCTTATCACACCCGATCATGACATGGTGTCTCAGCACGAAGAACTATCGCAATGGTGCATACTCAGGGAGAACACTTATACCTTGAAATTTTAGCAAGGGATCGTCTTATAAAGCTACCGTCAAACTAAGCAAATTAAGATGTATAAAAGATAAACATTACATGCAATCAAAATATGTGACATGATATGGCCATCATCATCTTGTGGCTTTGGTCTCCATCTCCAAAGTACCGTCATGATTTCTATCGTCACCGGCATGACACTATGATCTCTATCATCTTGATCTCTATCAACGTGTCATCATATGGTTGTCTCACCAACTATTGCTTTTGCAACTATTGCTACCGCATAGCAATAAAGTAAAGCTATTACATGGCGCTTGCATCTTATGCAATAAAGAGACAACCATAAGGCTCATGCCAGTTACCAATAACTTTAACAAAACATGATCATCTCATACAAAAATTTATATCTCATCACGTCTTGACCATATCACATCACAACATGCCCTGCAAAAACAAGTTAGACGTCCTCTACTTTGTTGTTGCAAGTTTTATGTGGCTTCTATGGGCTTATCAAGAACCATACTTACCTACGCATCAAAAACCACAACGATTTTTCGTCAAGTGTGCTGTTTTAACCTTCAACAAGGACCGGGCGTAGCCACACTCGATTCAACTAAAGTTGGAGAAACAGACACCCACTAGCCACCTGTGTGCGAAGCACATCGGTAGAACCAGTCTCGCGTAAGCGTACGCGTGATGTCGGTCTGAGCCGCTTCATCCAACAATACCGCCGAATCAAAGTATGACATGTTGGTAAGCAGTATGACTATTATCGCCCACAACTCTTTGTGTTCTACTCGTGCATATAACATCTAAGCATAAACCTGGCTCGGATGCCGCTGTTGGGGAACACAGTAATTTCAAAAAAATTCTTACGATCACGGAAGATCTATGTGATGCATAGCAACGAGCGGGAGAGTGTTGTCCATGTACCCTCATAGACCATAAGTGGAAGCGTCAAGTTACGCGGTTGATGTAGTCGAACGTCTTCGCGATCCAACCAATCAAGTACCGAAAGCACGACACCTCCACGATCAGCACACATTCAACTCAGTGACGTCCTGATAACCCGCAAGTATACGGGATAGTTGTAGCCTCTTTCGATAAGTAAGAGTGTCGAACCCAACGAGGAGCTAAAGGTAGAACAAGTACTCTCTCAAGTCCTATAGGCCACTGATACGACTCTATGCACGCTTGACGTTCGCTTTACCTAGAACAAGTATGAAACTAGGAGTACTTTGTAGGTGTGATAGGATAGGTTTACAAGATAATAAAGAGCATGCAAACATAAACTAGGGGCTGTTTAGATAAAGAAGCAATAAAGTAAATATAGCGAGTGTGGAAAAGTGGTGGTAGGAGTTGTGGAATTGTCCCTAAGCAATTGACTATGTTACTAGACCGGTAATCACTATTGCAATTCTATTTGAGGGAGAGGCATAAGCTAACATACTTTCTCTACTTGGATCATATGCGCTTATGATTGGAACTCTAGCAAGCCTCTGCAACTACTAAAGATTCATTAAGGTAAAACCCAACCATAGCATTAAAGTATAAAGTCCCCTTTATCCCATACGCAACAATCCCCTTACTCGGGTTTGTGTTTCAGTCACTCACGCAACCCACTATAAGTGAATCATGAACGCATTGCAACACCCTACAGCGGGGACCCCTCATGCTTGCGCGACAAGGAGGGCACCATAGGACAGCACCAATAATAAAACATGCAACTCAAACCAATCATAGCAATTCATCAATAACTGATAGGACAACGGAAATCTACTCAGACATCATAGGATGGCAACACATCATTGGAGAGTGGACCACTGGATAAAGCACCATGTTCAAGTAGAGGGTCAGCGGGTTGCGGGAGAGTGGACCACTGGATATAGATGGGGGAAGGTGATGGAGATGTTGGTGAAGACGGCGGAGGTGTTGGTTTAGATCGCAGTGATGATGATGGCCCCCGGCGGTGTTCCGGCGCCACCGGAAACAAGGGGGAGAGAGCCCCCCTTCTTCTTCTTCTTCCTTCACCTTCTCCCTAGATGGGAGAAGGGTTTCCCCTCTGGTCCTTGGCTCCCATGGCGTGGGAGGGGCGAGAGCCCCTCCGAGATTGGATCTATCTCTCTGTTTATGCGTTCTTAGATCCTTCCCCTTCACCGTTTCTTTTATATCTAGAGATCCGGAACTCCGATTGGGGTGAATCTTTCGCCCAGATCTTTCTCATAAAATTAGCTTTCTCGCGCCAAAAGAAGAGCGTCAACTGCCTTACGGGTGGCCCACGAGAGTCCAGGGCACGCCCAGGGGGGAGGGCGCGCCCCCCTGTCTTGTGGTCACCCCGGACACCATTTCGCGTTGATTTTACTTCCCAAAAATCATAAATATTCCAAAAAAATCTGCGTCCATTTTTATCTCGTTTGGACTCCGTTTGATATTGGGTTTCTGCGAAACAAAAAACATGCAACAGATAGGAACTGGCACTGGGCATTGGATCAATATGTTAGTCCCAAAAAATAGTATGAAAAGTTGCCAAAAGTATATAAAAGTTGAATAATATTGGCATGGAACAATCAAAAATTATAGATATGATGGAGACGTATCACGTCCCACGATCTCTAGATCCAGCTGAGGTCGAGGGAGAGTTTCGTCGGCACGATAGTGTGGCGACGGTGATGATGAAGTTACCAGCGCAGGGCTTCGCCTAAGCACTACGACGATATGACCGAAGTGGAATATGGTGGAAGAGGGCACCGCACATGGCTAAACAATGTCAACTTGTGTGTTCTAGGGTGCCCCCCGTCCCCGTATATAAAGGAGCAAGGGGGAGGCCGGCCGGCCCTAGGGCGTGCCAAGGAGGGGAGGAATCCTCCTCCTAGTAGGAGTAGGATTCCTCCTTTCCTAGTCCTACTAGGAAGGGGAAGGAAGGAGTGGGAGAGGGGAAGGAAAAAGGGGGGCGCCGCCCGCCTTCCTAGTCCAATTTGGACTCAAGGGGGAGGGGGCGAGCGGCCTGCCCTGGCCGCCCCTCTTTCTCTCCACTAAGGCCCATCTAGGCCCGCTAGTTCCCCGGGGGGGGGGGGGTTCCGGTAACCCTTCGGCACTCCGGTTTTATCCGAAATCACCCGGAACACTTCCGGTGTCCAAATATAGCCGTCCAATATATCAATCTTTATATCTCGACCATTTCGAGACTCCTCGTCATGTTCGTGATCACATCCGGTACTCCGAACTACCTTCGGTACATCCAAACACATAAACTCATAATACCGTTCATCATGGAACATTAAGCGTGCGGATCCTACGGGTTCGAGAACTATGTAGACATGACTGAGACACGTCTACAGTCAATAACCAATAGCTGAACCTGGATGGTCTTATTGGTTCCTACATATTCTATGAAGATCTTTATCGGTCAAACCGCATAACAACATACGTTGTTCCCTTTGTCATCGGTATCTTACTTGCCCAAGATTCGATCGTCGGTATCTCAATACCTAGTTCAATCTCATTACCGCCAAGTCTCTTTGCTCATTCCGTAATGCATCATCCCATAACTAACTCATTAGTCATATTGCTTGCAAGGCTTATATTGATGTGCATTACCGAGAGGGCCCAGAGATACCTCTCCGAAACTCGGAGTGACAAATCCTAATCTCGATCTATGCCAACCCAACAAACACCTTCAGAGACACCTGTAGAGCATCTTTATAATCACCCAGTTACATTGTGACGTTTGATAGCACACAAGGTGTTCCTCCGATATTCGGGAGCTGCATAATCTCATAGTCAGAGGAACATGTATAAGTCATGAAGAAAGCAGTTGCAATAAAACTGAATGATCAATAGTGCTAAGATAACGGATAGGTCTTGTCCATCACATCATTCTCTAATGATGTGATCCCGTTCATAAAATGACAACACATGTCCATGGCTAGGAAACTTAACCATCTTTGATTAACGAGCTAGTCAAGTAGAGGCATACTAGGGACACTCTGTTTGTCTATGTATTTTTCATATGTACTAAGTTTCCGGTTAATACAATTCTAGCATGAATAATAAAAATTTATCATGATATAAGGAAATAAATAATAACTTTATTATTGCCTCTAGGGCATATTTCCTTCAACACCTCCATGCCACCGCGCTGCCCTGTGCATGCTTCACCACACTGCGCCACACCGACGGCACCACGCAGGACCTCTACGGCCTCCGTGCTTACCGCGCGCATGACGTCATAGTGTGCCGCCTTTGCGTCTGCTACGCGCCACAGCTCTGAATACCAATTTTTGGGGCTGTCCTTCGGTGACACACGCTGAACCATCCCTCCGACGAAAAATGTCAGACGAAAGAGATGGAGATGAACAATAGACAAGATGGATTTGCCGGCAAAGAATGCCGCGGTGCAAAACGCTTGTATCTTGGCCGTGGCCTGTATTCCGACTCACAAACATGGTGACAAACACCCCAACACTCACGCACATATGTACAAGGACTAGACACTACGACTCACTGTCGATGTTAAAACCGGCCGATCTCGGGTAGGGGGTCCCGAACTGTGCGTCTGAGGATCGAAGGTAACAGGAGGTGGGGGACACGATGTTTACCCAGGTTCGGGCCCTCTTAATGGAGGTAATACCCTACTTCCTACTTGATTGACTTTGATGAGTATAGGGGTTACAAGAGTTGATCTGCCTCAAGATCGTAATGGCTAAACCCTAAATGTCTAGCATGTATTGTTGAGATTGCCTCTAGGACTAACCCCTCCAGTTTATATAGACACCAGAGGGCCTAGGGTTGTACTGAGTCGGTTTACAGAGAAAGGAAACTACACATCCGAACGCCAAGCTTGCCATCCATGCAAAGGAGAGTCCCATCCGGACATGGGGGAAGGCCTTCTACCTTGTATCTTCACAGCCCATCAGTCCGGCCCATATCGCATAGCCCAGACACCCGAGGACCCCATAGTCCAGGACTCCCTCAGTAGCCCCTGAACTAGTCTTTCGATGACGATGTGCTCGGTATGCAGATTGTCTTCGGCATTGCAAGGCGCGTTCCTCCTCCGAATACTTCAAAGCAGTCTTCTAAACATGCAAACTGTATCCGGCTCTGTATAGCAGTCACAACCCTCAACCATAAGGGCACAATACTTTAAGGCATGTCTACTGACAGCTTTTTTGGCGAAATGTTATGTCTGACCCCTTTATTATTTTGAACCATTTTCCGGCCTCTTGCTTCGTGTTTCGAGACACAGCCTCCACTGACACGTCTTGTCAAAGCAGAGATCATGTTCCCTTATTGCGGGATTCTCATCAATACGGGTTTGGGTAATCCAACCGTGCAATTCGCATGACCCCTTGGGAACATGCGAGTTTTAAGGCTAGAGGGGGGATGCTTGATATTCACAGCCTATATAAATGGATAAAGATCCCTTCTTTTCACCTCACGCCTTCTTCCTTCCTCAGCCTTTCCGTCCTTGAGCTCCAGCGCCCAAGTTCCAATATTCCCCACTGCCACCAATCTTTCCAGCCATGTCCGGATCCGGCTCTCAAGGCAAGTGGGTGGCCTCCTCCATGACAGAGAAGGACGTCAAAGAGCTCCGGGAGGCGGGGTACCTGAGTGCGGACGTTGCGCATAGGATCCCTGCCAAGAAGCAGGTCATGCCCACCCCGGAGCCTGGCGAAAGGGTGGTTTTCATCCCCCACTTCCTCCACAAACTAGGGTTTCCCCTCCATCCCTTTGTCCGCGGTCTCATGTTCTATTACGGGCTGGATTTCCACGATCTAGCCCCGAATTACTTTCTCCACATCTCGGCGTTCATCGTCGTCTGCGAGGCGCTCCTCTGCCTCCCCCTACACTTCGGCCTATGGCTCAAGTCTTCAACGTGAAGCTGAAGGTAGTCGACGGGCAGCACGCGGACTGCGGTGGCGCCATGGTGAGCAAGCTCCCCAATGTCACCTGGCCCAAAGGGGTTTTGTGGAGACGGTCAAGATATGGCAGCAGGAGTGGTTCTACATCACCGAACCTCGCGGCGCCAACTGGGCGGCCACTCCTGAGTTTAGGTCTGGACCCCCAATGCGGCTCGAGTCGTGGACCAACAAGGGTTTGGACTGGGGGTCAACCGACGAGGTGATGATGCTGCAAAAGTGCATCAAGAATATTGAGAAGAACACCAGCCTCACTGATGTGATCAAGGTGATGTTGTTCCGCCGGATCCTTACCTGCCAGCGCCGGCCTCTCCACATGTGAGAGTTCAATCCGGAAGGACCGCGGACCCTGCAGCGATTCTTCGGCACAACGCACGGAGAGATCTGGAAGCTGCTTTTCAAGGCCCAGAAGTCATGGCTGAAGACGACCGACGACATTGGCCTCGACTGGGACCATCCAGCCATCGAGGTAAGTGTTCAGTTTCCGAACATAACTCAGTTCACAAATCAAAGGGGTATGCTGAAACTCCTATCCTTTAATCAGGGTTGGACAAAGAAGGCGGAGTGGATCAAGTGTCTGGCTCCGCTGCCAGAAAACCCAGCTGATCCTCTTCTAACGAGGATGCTGGTCCCGGTGTTGCACCAGGCGCCAGAGAAGAAGGCCAAGAATAAGGGCAAGGAGGCCAAAAGTGGCCACCATCGTAAAGGGCAGGCGACGGAGAACGACGAGGACGCCCACCGACGGGAGCCGTCTGGGCGATGCGGGCGGCAAGAGCAGCCCGACGCTCAGCAAGCGTCTGCCATGGATGCGACGAAGCGATGGGACACAGATCAGCGGAAAGAAGATTTCGGCACACCCCTACCTGCGCGCCAAATGTCGGATATCGGGTTTCGGCAAAACCCTTAAGGTTCGAAATCTGGGGTGCGCACGAAGATCATCTCCCTACCGAAACACGCCCTCAACCTCGCCGCGATTTCTAAGATAGCACGATGAACAACACAAGAGACACGAGGTTTATACTGGTTCGGGCCACCGTTGTGGTGTAATACTCTAATCCAGTGTGTGGTGTGGTGGATTGCCTCTTGGGCTGATGATGAACAGTACAGAGGAAGAACAGCCTCGTGAGGAGAGGTGTTCTTGTGGCGGTGTGTGGATGAGCTAGGTTCAGATCAGATGCCTTCTACTGTGGTGGCTAGCCCTATTTATAGAGGCCCTGGTCCTCTTCCCAAATATTGAGCGGGAAGGGAGCCAACAACGACCATTTCCAAAGGGGACAGTTAGTACAAGCTATCTTGACTAAAGGTGGTCTTCGCCTGCCAAAGGCATTGGTGATGACGCCGTCTTGGGCTCCACGGTGACCTCCGTCCTGCCGTCCTGCGGGCCTTGATCTTGTTGCACCGGTATGGAAACCTTTGCCTGATGCCTCGGTACTCCGCGCTTGCGCTTGTCCCCTTTGCACCAAAGAGAAAACGAGGACACTGTGCAGGCTGGCGCCCGCCTGGCGCCTGCCTGGTCTTGATCGTCATGGCTTGTGTCATGAGCACCTCGCGAGGTACCCCTTGCCTTGATCTCTCCGCCTCCTCGCGAGCCTGCCTGGTGAGGCCGCCCCTGAGGAGGCCTTGCATCGCCCGCCCCGCGAGGCTTGGCCCCTTGTGAGGGTCTTGAGTGTTTGTTGATGAAGACGGGTCGTACTGGCCCACTGGTTGAGCCACGCTGCAGGCCGCAGGCAGGCAAGTCTGGGGACCCCCATTCCCAGAACGCTGATAGCAGGCTGAACGAAGCCTTCACTAGCCTACTAACAGGCTTTGAGGTGACCGCCCAGGCTGTGTATAGATAGTAGCCCCTGAGACTCTGTTCGGCTTAAAAGGCCGAACAGAGGATCAAGTGAAGTTGGCAGGAGATAACATACTTGTCTATTATGATAAGCAGGCTTTGCTGTTAGCGGCGACCGCCGAGGCCGCTGAAGTATCCGAGCTCAAGCGGAAGTTGGAGCTAGCCGATGAGGATCTCGTCCGCATCAACAAGCGGTTCGATGAGGCGCAAGGTATGTTTTGAAAAACTATTTACACACATGAAGTAATATGCCCATGTGGAGTCTAAGCCCCTATGTTGCCCTGTTCATTATTGCAGGTAGTGCGGCCAAGGTCGAGGCCCTGAAGGGCGAGCTGGCCCGAGCCCAGGAGCAGGCACGGGTGAGCCAAGCGGCCACAGACAAAGTGGCCGCAGATTTAAAGGCCAAGCAGGTTGCCCGCTGCCGATACGAGGAGCAGGTGACCGAAGTGGAGCAAGAGCTCAAGGACACTGCCAGCAAGTGCGAGTACTTGGAAGAGAAGAATAAGGCCCAAGCGTCCGATCTTACCAAGGCTCTCTAGGGGGCCAAGGAGGCGCGGACCGAGTCCCGGACGGTGCACGAGGAGATCAAGCAGGCCCAACAGGGAGCGACTGGTAAGTCCTTTCTTTTGCAGAGTAAAATCGGCGGTGAGAAGTATGCCTTGCTCACTCTACTATGGAGTTCTCTAGATGCCTTTGCGGACCTTCCGAAGAGCGCTGCCGATGCGCATAGTATTTACGGGCCCAAGAGGGGAACATGATGCAGAAGCTTTTCTAGTGATAGTACCTGGCGTCTGAGCATCCAACACTATTGAACGACCAGATGATGCAGCTGGCGGAGCTGCATAGGATGTCTGGTTTGGCCATGAAGGAAGTCATAGTCCCGCTCTGGCCAGCCGAACCCATTCCTAGCAGTTACTTCAGCCTGGTGAAGTGACTCGCAGACGCGCTAGCCCGAATTGACGCTGTCAAGCGCTCGGCGTCCATAGAAGGTGCGCGGATGGCCTTTGCCCATGTCAAGATGCACTAGGCTAAGATGAAGGCCGCCGCCGTGGCGATCCAGGGCCCACTGAATGGCAAGGACTACCGCAAACCCGAGTTGTATTTTGAAGACGTCCTGGAGGGTGCCTGATTAATAGAGGGCCAGTGCTCAAAGTATGTCATATTTGAGTAAATGTATCCGAGTTGTCCAGTCATTGTATTATAAACCAAGGCTTTGTAATATATTTATGCTACTTACCTCCTGTGCGGTTGTATTTTAATATTCTGAAAGTTTGCCAGTCGCAGGCTTCAGCCCCCACGTAGATGCTACGGGGGTGTTCGGAATAACGTGTAATCACTCTTGACCCAACATCTTGGTCCGTAAAGGAGGTGACTTACGTAGCGAACTAGGCAATCAGACTATGCAGCTTTAGCACTTTCACTTAGCCATAGAAGTTTGACGGTGGGGCTGAGAACTAGCCCCTAGTGCGCATGCGGCTGTTCGAACTGGGATGCCTTAAGCGCGTGACCAAACCAAAGCCAGTCCGCAAGAGTTCAATATTAAGTCGCCGAATAGCTAACCAGCTCTCACCGCACCATGACAGTCAGTTTTCGGCTTTCTCTACTGAGGTGTGTGACCAGACAAACCAGAAACACAATCGTAGTATTTCTCCCTTTACTACCTTAGCCAAACAAGCGAAACGTAAGGTGGTAACCACAGGAGTCGGGCAACCCAACTATTGACCAAAGACATGATTTGGAGCCAATGCATATAATGCCATATTCGGGACGCCGAAGTATACTATAACAGTGTTCAGACTTCTTTTTTTTGAAAAAAGATATATGTGGCCGAATAGAGCCCCTGGCAATTTAAATCGTGTCGAGGTGCCAATCTGATGTAAAGAGGGAATACAGATTAGGAAATAAGCCAATACTGAATAGGGTTGGGCGAAACTGTTCCCATTATGGTCTGATTGATACGTCAAAATGTGTTCTTACAGAGGATGCTATAAGCATCAAGGCTATTTTACATGCCAAGAATTTTTGAACAAGGGAAAGCTGTATACAGGTCCTAAAGAGAAAAGGTGGTCTTGAAGATCCTTTGCACACCCTGCCGCACGTTTGCGTCACTTTCGCCTTTTTTTGTTGAGAAATTAGACAGTGGGAGAGGCTCCCACTGTGTTTGTATTACTCAAAAGCAGAATACAGTTTACATGGGGTAATTACATGGTGCCTAACCTCCACTTTTGGAGGGTTTAGCAGCTACTATCTTATGATGGAGAAGTCAAGGAGGTTCTAAGTTTTGTACAAAGGAGAGAATAAAGTCTCTCTTATCAGCCTTAGTTCTATGCTGGAGTAGGCTAAAAGCTTAAAACGCTCAAGCCAAGAGAGCAAAGTTGGGGTGATGCTTCTGAAGTGCTTGTTATTCCTCTCTTTCCAGATACTCCAACCAGCCTGCAAGAATACATCCATGAAAATGGGTTTGCTCCAATTATGTGCTGCCAGACTAATCCATTGAAGTCTGGATCCAGTGTGTTGCCAAGTGATCCCTAGGACGGACCAAGAGTGTTGGCTGAAAGGACATTGGAAGACCATGTGTTCCACGGTCTCTTCAATTTGTTGGTCACATAGAAGGCAGTTGTAATCGTCTCCAATGTTATAGTGCCTCCTCTTGAGCATATTGCGTGTGTTTAGGCGGTCCGAGAGCAGTAGCCACCCAAACACTTTGATTTTCAACGTCGCCTTCGCTGCCCAAAGCCATTGGTACGATTGGTGTGCATGCACATCCCTAAAGTAGAACTTGTAGACCTGATTTCCTTGTATTCCATTGATCCCCAGCAGTATGTCCAATTGTCATTGGGGGTCGGGTCAATATTGTTGCCAACATGGATCACCTTTTGTTGTAGCTCACGGACTTCTTGCATTGCTTGAACTGAGAGTGGTAGGTGAAACATTTCATGCAGTGATGTGGATCCCTAGAAATCTTGGACCGATATATCCTCGTTTTTTGCGAAGGAAAATGCGTGCAGATACGTTTCATCCAGAGTGGCGTCCAACCACAGGTCTTTCCACATAAGTACCATGGCGCCATCATGCACAATTGCTTTTGATATACCTCTGTAAATCAGGGCGAGCTTGAGAACATCCCGCCACCAGAAAGATCTGCATGGTTCCGTGGCATGGGGGATCTTGTTTGTGTAGTAGGTCGACCATATGAGCTCCACCCATGGCACGTTGTGTCTGTTATAGAATTTATGTAGGTACTTGAGGAGGAGAGCATCACTTTGTATACGCAGATTTATTATACCAAGTCCACCGCACTGTTTTGCCCGGCACACCATGCTCCAGGCTGCAAGCGAATTACATTTGTCCCCTTGTTCTGTCTTCTTTGTCCACAGACATTTCCTTCTTAGTTTGTCAAGGAGTTCCAGAATCTTTGGTGGCAGTTTGAGAGTGCACAGAGCAAACATAACTAGGGGCGTGATCATTGTATTGAGTAGTGAGAGTTTGGCTCCATAGGACATCAAGGCAAGTGTGCTTGTCATCCATCTTTCAATCGTGCAAACAAGCGGCATTAGATCTTGAACCGAGGGCTTGGTTGTCCCAAGCGGTAGCCCTAGGTAAGTGAATGGCATGGATCCAACTTTGCATCCAAAGATAGTAGAGAGCTCATTGTATAGCAGTTGGCATCAAAGTTGATTGGGATTAGTGTGGACTTGTGGAAGTTTATCTTTAGCCCAATGGAGACAGCGTAGTCAGAAAGAATGTCTTTAATCGTTTTGGCTTGGTCAGGCAGGCGGGAAGAATGATGATCGTGTCGTCCGCATACTGTCAGAGGGTAATCATGTTGATTTAGTCGTGGGAACGGTAGATGGATTCTTCCTTGTCTGAAGTCATCATTGATTGCAGCTTGTAAGAGGTCAGCCGCCAGCACAGAAATCAATGGAGAGAAGGGGTCTCCTTGGCGAACCCCGCACTTACAGAGGAATTGTCGACCTGGGACACCATTTAAAAGCACCGCTGACTTGCCAGAGGAGAAGATGCATTTAACCCAACTGAGCCACCTATCATCAAAGCCCATGTGCTCCATAATCATAAGCATAGCATCATGTTCGATCGTGTCAAATGCCTTGGCGAAATCCAGTTTTAGAAGGATGATCTTTTCCTTGGAGGCTTGGCACTGATGGATATACTCGAACGCCCAAGCCAAACAGTCATGTATTGATCGGCCTTTTAGGAAGCCATATTGATTTTGATGGACAATTTTAAGTATGATTTTTTGGAGTCTGTTGGAAAGTAGTTTGGTGAGAATCTTAAGACAACAGTTTAACAATGTGATTGGTCTGAAATCAGAGACTGTCTCCGGGGACCAAACCTTAGGAATGAGTGTAATAAACCCCTCATTAATACTTTCAAGATTGAGTCCCCCTCATAGAACTGGTTGCGAAGCTCATAGAAGTCCTCCTTAATAATATGCCAGCATTTTTTGATGAAGATACCAGAAAATCCATCCGGTCTTGGAGCACGATCGGCCGACATTTCCTTGATGATAACATCAATCTCCTCCTTGGTGAAGGGAATGGTAAGTTGATCTAGTCCCTCTACTTTTTTGATGATGTCATGCAGGTTAAATTTCATTTGGAATTCTCCTGATTTGCCCAATCACTCTTTAAAAGTTTGGTATATGACAGCCTCCTTGCGGGCATGATCATCAACCACCGTACCATCTGAAATTTTAAGTGTTGGTATTGTGTTCTGCCTGTATCTCTCAGAGGCCAAAGCTTTCAGAAATTTAGGATCTTCATCACCAAATTTGACCCAACGAATAGTGCATCTCTTTTGCCAATATTGTCGTTGGTAGCTCAGCAGCCGTAGAAGGTGTTTCTTCAGAATTTTCCTAAAGTTTTGCTCTGGAGTGGAGAGGGTTCTAAGGTTTTCAAGAGCAGGTTCGAGTTATCAATTCCACTGACAGTTTAGAGATTCTTTTGCTCCAACGTTTTAACTCATATCTTAGTGCCTTGAACTTTCTGGCTAGTAAAGTGGTTGCATTTGTGTTATTTTTGAAAGTTCGTGACCAGACAGATTGCACCAACTCAAAGAAACCAGGATGTTTAGTCCAATAAGACTTGAACCTGAATATTTTACTGCGTGGAATGGAGGTTTCAATTTTGACAACACACGGGATATGATCTGAAACTGGTTTTCCCAAGGGCATGACTATAGTGTTGGGGTAAGAAGATGTCCAGTTGTTGGATGTAAGGAACCATTCCAATTGTTCTAGGAGCGGGTCAATCTGCATGTCACTACATGTACAGGCCCTGCCTTTGATTGGCAATTCAATTAACTGATGAGAGCGTATGATGTCATTGAAAGCAATCATGTCATTCGGCTTACCTCCAGGTTTGTTTCTGTTGTCGGGGCCTCGGATGTAATTAAATCTCCCAGTAAAATCCAATCTTCATTAGTTGGTATATTAAGATTTTGAAGCCACTGGGTGTAAGTCACTCTGGATTCACCTTGACAGGGGCCGTATATATTCACTAGGGTCCATTCCTGGGCAGACTGTGTGGAACGAAATTTAATGGCCAAACAAAATCTTCTTCCATGATCATAGAGCCAGTAAAGATGGCACTATTCCAAATTGTGATGATCCCTCCCGATGCACCATGAGAAGGGATGTTAGCAAATTTGTCAAATCTCTTCGGGCAGCAAGACTTAATGAACATATTATCAATGGTAGGTTTTTTTGTTTCTTGCAGACAAATTATAGCACAACCACTGGAAGCGATAGCATTAGATAGAGCCAAAAGCTTAGGTGCAGAGTTTAAGCCATGTACATTCCAACATAGAATATTCCAGTTCAACATAACTGACATGATGAAATAAAGTAAAATATGAAAGCAGTAGTGCAAGCGCCTTCTGAAACTTCAAGCGTGAGACGGGCCGTCTTCAGGTTCCGCCATGAGAGCTTCATCAATGACTTCAGCTGGTGGAATGGCACACTTGGTTACTCCAATGTGCTGCAGCACCTGAACGGGAGTGGGTGGAGGAATGTGGCCCCCCTGATTGACTGTCGGATCAGCTGTATCCACTTGGGTAGTACCAGCAGAAGGTACAATTCGGGGCTTAACTTTGGATATTTTGGGCTTAGTATCAGAAACAGAGGGTATCTTGAAGCCATCATATTTGTTGGATCGAGTTCTTCGACAAACCTCAACCACAAAGGCAGGAGCTTTGGCTTTCCCCTTCCTGGTCACTGAAGTGCTCGAGCTCATATCATCAGCATGAGACAGTCAGTGCACATGTGGCTGCAGCATTAATAGTAGGGAGTTGAGGAAGCACTGCATCATCAAGGATTGTCATGTTCAAATTATTAGAACTATTTGTGGGGGCTGCAGTGTTGCTAGGAATGACTGCATCCACCGGCGCTGCCCGATTGAGGTCATCAGCAATTTCAGTAATTACTACACTGGAAGGAGGAGCCCTGGAGACATTGACAGTATCCACAAGTGTCGAGAACTCATCAGCCCCCGGGGACAGGGACCAAGAAGTGTGTCCGGGGATTAGATCAGTGCATGAAACTGAATCGATAGAGTGCTGGACAGTTTTTGATGTTGACAGAACAGAGAAATGCCCATTAGCTTCAGCAACACTTACATTGAACTGCAATGAACTATCACGAAAACCAAACCCTAAACTCCGAGGGCCAAAGGCTGCAATGATGGGCTTGATAGCATCTATGAGGTAAGTGTTGAGCCTCAACATGGACACACAATCATTCAGAAGAAGAGAGGCATAGGTGTCCTGATTGGATAACATGGAGAATTGCAAACCATCATTGGATATAGTCAAGGACAGTTCTATGTTGTTTACCTCAGGAAGAACAGCAATCGGGCCCTGAACAGAGTCACTGGACTGAGCTGTATCCACAGACATAACACCAATTGCAGAACCACTGGCAGAGATGAGTTGGTTGAAAATATTGAGAGGAACCACAGCATACCCATCAGACAGAGTAGCACTTGAGTCCGAGCTGCTGAAGATGGAGATTGAGTCATTCTAGGCAGCAGCCGGGCTATCTTGCAAGTTGTTGAAGGGAGGGATACCATAATGCACCTGCAATCCTTCTCCAGCAAGCCAGGCTTGAAAATTAAACACTGCAGGTGGTGTGTGTGGCGGGGAAGGGGGCCAGACTCCCCAGTGTGGTTGGAACTGAACCTCATCATCTTGTTCCTGCTCTGCATTGTCATTACCTGGCTGCGCATTTGCATTGGCAGCAACATTTTGAGCAATCCAATTATGAAGCTGCATTTTATAAATCTGTTCAGCTGTTAGGTTGTCGCCGTGTAGTGGATGAGGAATTCCATCCTCTGGTGGAGGATCCTCGGTGGCCGGTGGAACATCTGGAATGTGGGCATTCCAATCGCTGCTACGCAGCATAGTCACGGCCATAGTCCAGCTCTAACGGGCGCCCCCAAGCTGACGCAAAACCATACTCTTAGGAACAAACTTGAGATGAATCACCCTGACCTTCAAAAGCACAAATCTACGATCCCCTCTGGGGTTATGCCATTCAACCAACTGACTAAACTTACCAACCGATTTGTTCATATTATGGTGAGTCTGATAGTCGTATGGGAAACCGATGTAAAGTAACCAGATCTCAGGCCCAAAAGAAGTAAGACGCATGTTCAGAGCAGCATCATGTGGAACAAAACAAATCTTGAGAGGAATGGTCCACGGTTTGTTTGTACGAAACCGGGCTCGGAAAGAGTCCTTGTACATCCGTGGAGTAGCTAGGTTTTAATGCACTCGTGGTATTGGAGAAGAAAAAGAAAAAAGGATCAAAAGAAAAAAGGTCAAGGTCATATAGGGTCCAACCGTACTATAGACCTATCCATATTGTGCCTTCGTTGATGCCCAAGGTATTTTAAGTGCGTAGTTATGCACACACGGTACAAATGTCGCGGATGTGTGTGGTGATCGATGGAGGCGAAACTGCTAGTCTAGCTCTGGAGTTGCCGAGCTGTCATCGTGTAGAGTGGACCAGACTCGTTTAACATTGTCCGAGGGCTTGATGGTCGATGAGGTGTGCGGCTTGATAGGGCCGCTCGTACCTTGGCTGCGAGGGCTGCGGTGTGCTCCTCCGTACGAAGGGAGTGCTCCATGTTTCCATTAACTGTAATAACACCATGGGGTCCGGGCATTTTGAGCTTTAAATAAGCATAATGCGGGACTGCATTGAAGTGGGCGAAGGCGATTCTTCCGGGCAGTGCGTGATAACCACTGCGGAAGGGGATGATTTCGAAGATCAAGTCTTCGCTTTGAAAGTTGTCCGGCGAACCGAAGACCACTTCTAATGTTATTGAGCCCGTGCAGCGGGCTTCTACACCAGGTATTACTCCTTTAAAGGTAGTATTAGTAGGCTTGATTCTTGACGGGTCAATACCCATTTTGCGGATCATGTCTTGATAAATCAAGTTAAGACTGTTGCCGCCATCCATAAGGACTCGGGTCAGATGGAATCCGTCGATGATTGGATCAAGGACCAAGGCTGCTGAACCTCCACGACGGATACTGGTCGGGTGATCCTTACGATCGAAGGTGATCGGACAGGCCGACCAGGGGTTGAATTCTGGGGTGACCGGCTCTACGATGTAGACATACCTTAGCGCATGCTTGCGCTCCCTCTTGGGGATGTGTGTAACGTATATCATATTCACTATTTTTACCATGGGGGAAATTTCTTCTGTCCCCCTGTGTTCGGTGGGCGAGGCTCTTCATCGTACTCGCTTGGCGGCCCTTTCCCCTTGTGTTTGGTGTTTAACTTACCGGCCTGTTTAAAGACCCAACAATTTCTGTTGGAGTGATTGGCAGGCTTGTCAGGGGTGCCATGAATCTGGTAAGGCCGATCGAGTATTTTGTCCAAACTGGATGGACCATCTTTGTTTCCTTTGAATGTCTTCTTCCGCTATCCGAATTTAGAGCTGCTGAATCCAGCGTTAACCACCGTGTCTTCAGTATTGTCATTGTTGTTTCGACGCTTATGTTTGTTGCGTCGTGGCCTACCATTGCCATCTTTGGCTTCGGAGGTGCCACGGTCACTGGTATTATTGCTTCTACAAGCTAACCAGCTATCCTCCCCCACGTAAAAGAGGGTCATGAGTGCAGTAAGGACTGCCATGGACTTCGGCTTTTCTTGGCCGAGGTGTCTGGCCAGCCATTCGGCGCGGACACTATGTTTAAAGGCCGCGAGGGCTTTGTCGTGGTTCTAAGTCTGACAGTAGAAAGGGGGGTAGGTATGGAGAGGCAAGATCTCAGCTATGGCGAAGGTGTACACACGGAGTTTACGAGTTCAGGCCCTTCTCGGTGGAAGTAACAGCCCTATGTCTTGGTGCCCGGAGGCGGTCGATTGGATTATGTGAGTGATATTACAGGGGGTGCGAACCCTTGTGCCAGAGGAGGAGGGTGGCTTATATAGAGTTCACCAGGACTTCTCCCGCCCTCCATTAGAAGGGACTAAATGTACATAAAGTGCTCGCGTTACTGGTAACGCCAGCCTTAAGTGCTATTAATGGCCTTAAAGACTACAGAGTGAATGCGTGACCGTTGTATGCTGAGTGACTCTTGGTCTTCAGGGGGTCGAGTGATTCTCTTGTTAGTCGAGTGACGGTAGGGAGGGAGACTCCCGAGTGACAAGGCGTCAAGTGGATTGCACTCGACACCTTTGACCGGGGGTCTCACGGAGTCTCTTGACCTTCTTGCCTTCTTGGGTAGTGACCTTGGGTAGGACGTATAGGTCATGCCCATGACCCTACCCCAGGTCTGTATCCTCATCAGTAGCCCCCGAATGGATTAAGGTATGAGTGAAAAGTAGGTTGAAGTTGAACCCGCTCTGAGCTTTGTTTTTCATGAGTATCTTCTGCGAGACTAAACGCTGGTGTCGATTCAGTCGCCTTGATCCATTCAATGAACTGTCGATTGAGATGGCGACATCATGTGTCGAGTGCCGTGCTGGGGCGCGGGATCTTGGGCGCGATTGCCTGCAGTGTATCCCGGATTTTGCGGGATACGAAATTTCGGGGAAGTGCACGGGGTGGAGAGCGCCGAAACGAGCGGGCCGGATAAGTAGCGATGCCTCAATTACCGTGCCGCCTTTTTCGCCACGTACGCTGTGCGCAACTGTTCCGGGATTTGACGGGATTGCCTGGTCCCACATGTCAGTCACTCGGAAACGGCCCTTTATAAGGCAACGGGTCCGAGGCGCTGGTACTATGCTCATCTGTTCCTTCTTCTTTCTCCTCTGCTTCTCCACCGCGCCTAGCTCCTCTGCTCTTGACACCGCTGCTCTCCAGCCATGGTGAAGGATAAGACGGTGGCGCTAGAGCGCGCAAAGAAGGCGATGGGGGCGGCGAAAGGCAAGAAGTAGGCCCGCGGGTCGTTGTCGCGTGCGGGGCTGCCGCCGGGCTGGATCCAGGGCGATTGGATCTGGTCTTCGATCCGGCAGGAGGATCTAGCTGAACTAGAGGAGTCCGGATTGATCGCCAAGGGAGCGGCGAGGTTGCCGAAGGGGGAGATGGAGCTGCAACCTCAACTGGGTGAGTGTGTTCTGCTCGCCACCCATGTCAACCGGGGTTTCTCGCTCCCTCCGCATCCTTTCTTCCGGGGATTCTTGAACTTCTTTGGCACTCAGCTGCACCACTTTTCTCCCAACACCATCACCTATTTAGCTGCATTTGTGTCGATGTGCGAGAACTTCTTAGGGTGTCGACGGCACTGGGGTCTTTTCAAACACATCTTCACCTTTGCTCCCAGTCGGTAAAAAAGGCGAAGTCGAGTGACTCAAAAACCCACGTCATCCAAATGTGTGGGGGTTTAGGTATCCAAAAGAGGCACATGAGTGCCTTTCCCGCCATGACTCTCCCTGAATCTGTTAGGGGCTAGCAATTGACCTGGTTCTACTGCCAGGACGTCGCAGCTCCAGGTCAGTCGACTGGTCTTCCCCCCTTCTCGTTTGACCGTGTTCAGACTCCTGCCCCACTGAAAGTAACTGCTGACGAGACCATGGAGACGAGGATGTTGGTGGATAGGGTGGTCCAGCTCATCAATGATGGTGTTACCGGCATGGACTTGCTAGAAGTGTTCCTCAGTCGATGCATCTAACCTCTCCAAGCTCGCGATCATCCAATGTGGTTGTATTCTGGACCGGATGACACTGCTCGGGTCCACCCAGAAGAAGTGTCGTCTGAAACAGTAGCTTTGTGGCTGAGGGCCATCACAGGAAACTGGGGCAATCCCAGAGGATCTAGGCGAATTGTTCCCTTCAGCAGCATAAACTCACCCGACAAGGTATGCTTTTTGTTCCTACTGCTTCCCATTCATGCTCCGACTGCACTTGATGTTGACCGACTCTTGTTCGACCAATTTGTTCTGCAGGTATTCACTGATATGCATTCGATGCCCAATGGTGAACAAGCTTTGGAACAGGCCCAAGAGGGGAAGGACAGCACGGAAGAGAGTGGTGAGTGGGATTGTCAGGGAGAAGATGAGGAGGAGGAGAGTGAGGAGTCGGACGAGGAGGAGGAAGTCGACTCGCCGCCGTGCTCCGAACGTTGATCCAAACAGCAGCAAGATCCGGCTGGTGGGCGCGGGAAAAGCGTGGGTCCGAGTGCCAATACTCAGAAGCGCACTCGGACGTCGACTCCGGAGCCGACGGAGAAGGTGGCCAAGCAGCCTAAAGTGGCTCCTCCCAAGGCCCGGAAGACATTGCCACGAATCAAGATGGACGTCCCCGTTGCCTCAGGGTAGGTATCTTGTTTGTGTTTCCGTAAGTCGACTGAAGATTTTCTTGATCTGGCCAACCAATTCTTGTGTCTTTCCAGCCCCACCTCTGCTGCCACTAACATGGACATTGACAAGGCACTAGGAGACGAAGAAGCCACCTCACGAGCTGGTAAGTTCGTTCAACCAAGTTCTATTTAGTCGAGTGGGTGGTCAATTGACGGAAAATTTGATACTTCTCTTCTTATGTAGCTCCACAATATATCGTTGTGCTTCCTGATGACGATGAAGAAGAAGTGCCTCTACAGGAGAGGAGGAAGAAGAGTGGAGGCTCAAGCAGGAGGAAGCTTGAAGTTCAAGTCCCTCAGTCGACACCGGCGCGTGAGGCGATAGTTCGGACCAACATCACGTTCGCTAACCCGTTGACGACTGATCGTCCATCGGGGTGGACTGCACAGACACCTGCTGCACCGGTGCAACTCCACTCATCCGACCCGGCAACTACTTTGACCCCTCTGGAGCCATCCCTCTTTGCTACATATCAAACTCCAGACGACTCGCCGGGTGCCGCTAGGGAAGCTCTTCGCCAGGCGAATCTTGCCATGGGGCAGGTGAAAGTGATGCATGAAGCCAGTTAGATAGCTTACAACGCCAGCACTGCCCTTCAGACCAATGTTTAGGTCAGCAAAATTCTGACTGAACTTTCGAATGTTGCTTTATATCTGATCACCCACTGGGTGTTCCTTCGTATAGAACTCAAGAAATCTTCAACTCTGCACTTTTCAAATCAGTGGGGGCACGTCGAGTGCACCCACTGGGTGTAGTCCTCGAGACTACGGTCGGCTGCTGGTAGTCGTCTGAGGTCTAATGATGTATCTCTCTCTCTCTTTTTTGAACTCATGCTGAGTATTGATCTAATCCAGTGGGGGCACGCTAAGTGCACCCACTGGGTGTAGTCCTCGAGACTACTGTTGAATATTTGATTCGGCAGTAGTCTTAGAGTAACTCTTTTCCTTCGCTGTTGCTTGTATCTGTCGACCGACATGTCTGTCTTTCTGGCTGCAGAGGTCTTGTGATCTTGGGGCTCGGCTCACCGAGTTAAAGAAGAAGCATATCAGTGTTGAACTTGACCTTGAACTTGCGAAGAAGAATCTGAAGACTGCCCAAGAAAAAACGGCCATCATGGGAGGTGATCACTCAACCATTTTGTCTGTTTTGTAGCTTCACACTTTGCACTGGTTTTTCTTTCAGTCTCTTTGAACCGAGTGATTTCACACAAGCAGATGTGCGTAGTGAAAATTGTCAACTTCAGTCTCGTCTGAAGAGTGTTGTTTCTTTAGAGAGGATGAAGGAAGCTTTGGAGCAGAAGGATCTGGATCTGGCAGCCGCTCAGAAGGAAGCACGTGAGAAGACAACGCTTGCGGACCAGAAGCTGGCTTCGGTCAGCAAATTGGAGGAGGAGAACGTGAAGCTGAAGACTGCCATCTCAGACGCTAATCGAGAAGTCGAGCAACTGAAGAAGGACAAGGAGAATCTGACCACTGAAGTTGGCGGCCTCAAGACCAAGACAGACAAGCTAGAGTCCTATCTGGAGCAACTCGCCGCCAAACTTTTTCTGAAGCTTGAAGGTATGATCAGTCGACTGTGATTAATTTGTTGCCAATTGAACTTTGTTGTCACGCCGTCGACTCATCACTCTTTGCAATGGGACAGAACTGTGTCAGGACTTTGAGGCTGAAACTGGGCGGGTGGAGACGGGTCTCGACCCCATCAACTGTCCTGTGAAAGATGACACCGCAATGAATCTGCTTCGATTGGAGTCATGCTTAGGTGGTGCGGTGGCTTATCTTGCTTGGCTGAAGGTGGCGATGGCCCAAGTGGATGCCGAACTCTGGCCTCGGGCGGAAATGTCTCAAGACCTCGACTCCTTGATGACTCGGCTAAATCAGATTCCAGGCCGAGTGCAAGAGTGGAAGAAATCTTCCGCCCGCTATGGTGCCGATGTCGCCTTGTCTTTGGTCCGAGTGCACTACAAGGAGGCTAAGGAAGACAAGTTGGCAGCTTTCAAAGTGGAAAACACTAAGAAGTGCTCCTTCCAGGACTTCATGGACACCTTCCTCGAGGCAGCCACTCGCATCGCCGACAGCATCGACCTCGACAACTTCTGCGACCCGGCCAGTCCTTCTCCCGCCTAGTGATTAAAAAACATTATGCCTCACATTTATTTGCCTCGGAATGCCGAGTGAATTTGTAACCATTAAAACTCCTTCGGGCCTGGTGCCCGAGCACTTTATTCTGCGGTTAAGGAACTTTGGATTATCTTCTCATATATTGCGTCTGTCTTCGAACGAAATTCATTTTCCTTTCGGACCGTCGTTTGTTTGCTTGATGCAGCTTCTGGAGGAGAATGGCCAGTTGATCAGTCGGGCGATCCTTGAGCAACATTGATCAGCTCATCAGTAAGGCACTCAGCAATGGTCTTGACGTTCCAGTCGACCGACCGGGCGATCCTTGAGTAGCATTGATCATCTCATCAGCAAGGCACTCATCAATGGTCTTGACGTTCCAATCGACCGATCGGGTGATCCTTGAGTAGCATTGATCAGCTCATCAGCAAGGCACTCAACAATGGTCTTAACGTTCCAGTCGACTGATAGGGTGATCCTTGAGTAGTATTGATCAACTCATCAGCAAGGCACTCAGCAATGGTCTTGACGTTCCTGTCAGCCGATTGGGCGATCCTTGAGTAGCATTGATCATCTCATCAGCAAGGCACTCAACAATGATCTTGATGTTCCAGTCGACCGATCAGGCGATCCTTGAGTAGCATTGATCAGCTCATCAGCAAGGCACTCAGCAATGGTCTTGACGTTGGTGAGTGCTGGACTATAGTGAAGCCTCCGAGCGGGAGGATTGCTCACCGCTTGGTAGGAATTTTCAAACATACGCGAGCACTGGGCTACAGCTAAGCCCCCAAGTGGGAGGGTCGCTCACCACTTGGTAGGATTTTTCAAACCTAGGCGAGCACTGGGCTGCAGCTAAGCCCCCAATTGGGAGGGTTGCTCACCACTTGGTAGGACTTTTCAAACATTGGCGAGCACTGGGCTGCAGCTAAGCTCCCAAGTGGGAGGATCGCTCGTCACTTGGTAGGATTTTCATCACTTAGGCGAGTACTGGACTGCAGCTAAGCCCCCCGAGCGGGAGGATTGCTCGCCACTCGGTAGGATTTTATAAACTTAGGTGAGTACTGGACTGCAGCTAAGCCCCCGAGTGGGAGGGTTGCTCTCCACTCGGTAGGATTTTATAAACTTAGGTGAGTATTGGACTGCAGCTAAGCCCCCGAGTGGGAGGGTTGCTCTCCACTCGGTAGGATTTTCATCACTTAGGCGAGCACTGGGCTGCAACTAAGCCCCCGAGTGGGAGGCGGACTTACCACTCGGTAGGATTTTTTATCACTTAGGCGAGCACTGGGCCGCAGCTAAGCCCCCGAGTGGGAGGCGGACTCACCACTCGGTAGGATTTTTTATCACTT
>NC_041389.1:142418467-142459460 GCF_002162155.2 Triticum dicoccoides | reverse complement strand
GGGCCGCAGCTAAGCCCCCGAGTGGGAGGCGGACTCACCACTTGGTAGGATTTTTTATCACTTAGGCGAGCAGTGGGCTGCAGCTAAGCCTCCGAGTGGGAGGCGGACTCACCACTCGGTAGGATTTTTTATCACTTAGGCGAGCACTGGGCCGCAGCTAAGCCCCCGAGTGGGAGGCGGACTCACCACTCGGTAGGATTTTTATCACTTAGGTGAGCACTGAGCCGCAGCTAAGCCCCCGAGTGGGAGGCGAAATCACCACTCGGTAGAATTTTTATCACTTAGGCGAGCACTAGGCCGCAGCTAAGGTGGTAAGTACAAAAGAAATAAACAACAATCATTCGGAAGAAAGTAAATTATGTCTTTTGATAACCAAACTAAGAAGTATTTCTTATTACATCTCATCTCTAGATATTTAAGAGTAAAAACGGTGGAGCAAATCCGCATTCCAGGCGCGTGGCTCATCTTTATTATGTTCGATGTTGAAGAGACGGTACGCTCCATTGTGGAGCACCTTGGTGACGACGAAAGGACCTTCCCAAGCTGGAGCGAGCTTGTGAGGCCTCTGCTGGTCCACTCGAAGAACCAGGTCTCCTTCTTGAAATGCCCGACCCCTCACATTTCTGGCATGAAATTGACGCAAGTCTTGTTGGTAAATGGTCGACCGGACCAGAGCCATCTCTCTTTCTTCTTCTAGGACATCGACTGCATCTTGCCGAGCCTGTTCCGCTTCTTCTTCTGAGAAGAGCTCAACTCGAGGTGCATTGTGGAGCAAAGCACTGTGGAGCACGGCTTCAGCCCCGTAGACTAAGAAGAATGGAGTCCTTCCAGTCGACCGGTTAGGGGTTGTCCTCAACCCCCAAAGTACAGATGGGAGCTCGTCGACCCAAGCCCCTGCTGCATGTTTCAGGTCACGCATCAACCGAGGTTTCAATCCTTTGAGAATCAATCCATTTGCCCGCTCAGCCTGCCCATTCGACTGAGGATGAGCGACTGAAGCGTAGTCGACTCTCGTGCCTTGGGAGGCACAAAAGGCTTTGAATTCCTCAGAATTGAAGTTCGAGCCGTTATCCGTGATGATGCTGTGTGGGACGCCATATCTGAATATAAGTTCTCTGATGAAACTCACAGCCGTGCTTGCCTCAAGGCTTTTGATGGGATTGGCTTTGATCCATTTGGTGAACTTGTCGACTGCTACCAACACATGAGTAAATCCACTCCTGCCCGTCCTGAGAGGTCCAACCATGTCCAGTCCCCAGACGGTGAAAGGCCTGATGAGTGGAATTGTTTTCAGATCTGACGCAGGTTTATGAGACATGTTGGAATAAAATTGACAACCTTCACACTTGTTCACTATCTCCTTAGCCATCTCATTGGCCCGCGGCCAGTAAAATCCGGCTCGATAGGCTTTGGCCACGATGGTCCGAGAGGACGCATGATGACCACAGGTCCCCGAGTGAACATCATTGAGGATCACTCGACCTTCCTCTGGCGTGATGCATTTCTGGCAAACTCTAGTTGCACTTTTTCTGAACAACCGCCCCTTTATCATAGTAAAGGCCTTAGAACGCCGGACGATATGTCGAGCCTCTTCTTCATCCTCCGGAAGTTCTTTCCTAAGAATGTATGCAATGCACGGCATTGTCCAGTCGGGAGTGATGACCAGAACCTCCATGGCTGGGATTTCAACTTCAGTCGGATATGTGGCACTCTTGGGCTGTGTCGACTCTTCTGTGAAGGGATCCTCCTGAACCGAAGGTGAATGAATATGTTCCAAAAACACATTGCGGGGAATGGCCTCTCTCTTTGAACCTATTTTCGCCCACTCATCTGCAGCTTGATTTTTCAATCAGGGTACATGGTGAAGTTCCAACCCTTCAAACTTCTTTTCCAGCTTCCTAACAGCATTGCAGTAACCAATCATGGTAGGACTTCTGACATCCCATTCCTTCATCACCTGATTAACCACCAAATCTGAGTCGTCGTATACCATGAGGCGACGGACGCCGAGTGAAATGGCCATACGCAACCCATATAAAAGTGCTTCGTATTCTGCTTCGTTGTTGGAGGAATCAAAATGGATCTGGAGAACATAGTTAAGCTTGTCTCCACGGGGGGATACCAATACTACTCCAGCACCCGATCCGTTTAGCATCTTGGATCCATCGAAGAACATAGTCCAATGTTCCGAGTGAACTTGAGTCGGTAGTTGCTGCTCAACCCACTCGGCAAGGAAATCCGCAATTGCTTGGGACTTGATAGCTTTCTTTGCCTCAAACTTGATGTCCAGTGGAAGGAGTTCAATTGCCCATTTTGCTACTCGCAGTTGCATCTCTGTTATTCAGAATCTCAGACAACAGTGCGTCGCTGACGACTATAATAGAGTGATCAGAGAAGTAATGTGCAACCTTCTTCATGGTCATGTAGATTCCATAGACAAGCTTCTGATAATGAGGATATTGTTGCTTGGACGGAGTCAAAACTTCAGAGAGATAATAAACTGGGCGTTGAACCTTGTAAGCTTTTCCTTCCTCTTCTCGCTCGACCGTGAGTATTGTACTGACAACTTGTCCAGTGGCTGCAATGTAAAGCAGTAAAGGCTCTTTGCTGATTGGCGCAACGAGCACCGTCTGGGTGGAAAGCAGGGCTTTGAGCTCTGCAAACACTGCATTAGCTTCTTCAGACCACTCGAACTTATCAGATTTCTTCATCAATCGGTAAAGAGGCAAGGCCTTTTCACCGAGACGAGAAATGAATCGACTCAAGGCGGCCAAACAACCAGTCAGCTTCTGAACGTCATGCACTCGCACGGGGCGTTTCATTCGGAGGATGGTATCAACTTTTTCTGGATTGGCGTTGATCCCTTGTTCGGAAACGAGAAAACCGAGCAACTTTCCTCCTGGAACTCCGAATGTGCACTTTGACGGATTAAGCTTGATATCGTACCTTCTTAGGTTGGCAAAGGTTTCTGCAAGGTCGGTCAAAAGGTCGGAACCTTTGGAAGACTTGACCACGATGTCATCCATGTACGCCTCCACATTCCGACTGATTTGGGTGAGCAGGCACTTCTGGATCATTCTCATGAACGTGGCTCCGGCATTTTTAAGACCTAATGGCATGGTGACATAGCAAAAACACCCGAATGGGGTGATGAAAGCTGTTTTTATTTCATCGGGGCCATACAGTCGGATCTGATGATACCCAAAATACGCATCTAGGAAAGACAGGCGCTCACACCCCGCAGTCGAGTCAACAATCTGATCGATACGGGGGAGAGGGAAGTGATCTTTCGGGCAGGTCCGATTGATATGCTTCAAATCAATGCACATGCAAAGTGAATCGTCCTTCTTGGGGACCATGACGACATTGGCAAGCCACTCGGAGTGGTAGATTTCACGGATGAATTCTGCTGCCAATAGTCGAGCCATTTCTTCGCCGATTGCTTTTCTCTTCTAAACGGCGGACCGCTGAAGGTGCTCTTTGACGGGTTTTACCTTGGGGTCGACGCGCAAACGGTGCTCAGCCAGTTCTCTGGGTACACCTGGCATGTCAGAGGGTTTCCATGCGAAGATGTCCCAGTTCTCACGGAGGAACTGGATGAGCGCTTCTTCCTATTTGCTGTCGAGTGTTGTTGATATATGAGTCGGGGCAGCATTGGGGTCGGTTGGGTGAATATGAATCGGTTTCATTTCACCAGTCGACTGAAATGCAGAGTCTGTAGCAGGCTTCTTGGCTCGGAGCAAATCACTCGGATCTACACTCTTCTGATACTCCTGGACCTCAACCGCCGCCATCTATGCATCGGCGATTTTGGAACCTTTCTGGAAACATTCTTCTGCTTTTTGACGATTGCCAGTGACTGTGATCACGCCTTTGGGACCAGGCATCTTCAGCTTGAGGTACACATAGCACGGTCGAGCCATGAAACGTGCGTATGCTGGCCTCCCCGGGATGGCGTGATAAGCACTCTGGAAATCCACGACT
Organism: Triticum dicoccoides; assembly: GCF_002162155.2. Taxonomy (NCBI): domain Eukaryota; kingdom Viridiplantae; phylum Streptophyta; class Magnoliopsida; order Poales; family Poaceae; genus Triticum; species Triticum dicoccoides. The sequence continues at coordinate 142,455,476 of NC_041389.1, read as the reverse complement.
TCAAATGTCAACTTTTCTTTACAATAATGCTTGGAATCACCGAAAACCACGTCGAGAGTGATCTGGCCAAGTGATTCGGCTTTCTTTCCGGGGATAACACCGTGAAAGATCATATTGCTCTCGCTAAGCTTGGACATCGGGATGCCCATCCACTTCAAGGTTTCAGCATACATGATATTCAGACCGCTACCACAATCCATCAGCACTTTAGTCAGTCGAGTGCCGCCGACCACCGAGTCGACCACCAGCGCTTGCCTCCTAGAGGTGACTACGCGAGCAGGATGGTCTGACTGGTCGAATGTGATGGCTATCTGGGACCATTTCAGGTACGTGGTCGTTGTCGCCGGAGCAACCATATTCACCTCTCTGTTGATAACCTTCAACCGACTCTTGCTCTCCACATCAGCAAAAATCATGAGAGTGGAATTGACCTTGGGGTAACCATCATCTTCTTCCTCTTCCTCATCTCTGTCCGACTCTTTCTCCTTCTCATTGGGTTGTTTCTCCCAGAACTCTTGGCTCAAGAGTCGATATTGCCGAGTGGTATGCTTTGGGTAAATCAGATTACCTTCTTCATCTTTCTTCATGTGGATGTGATACGGCAAATCCAGTACATCATTTCCGTGTTGATCCTTTACCTTCTTGGGGGGCCAGGGCCCCTTAGGTTTTCCCTTAAACTTTCCTTGAGCCACTGCTGCAATCTCACCGGGTGCTGCTGGCTCGGCTTTACACTTTTGTTTCCGACTGGAACCACCTCCACCGGCCTCTTGGCCGACTGGTTTACTCTTCCCGCTACGGAGTCGATCCTCTTCTTCTCCATTAGCATACCAGGTGGCTATCTCCATCATCCGGGTCAGAGTCATATCCCCAGTCCGACCGAACTTCAGAACCAACTCTCGATACTTGACGCCTTCCTTGAAAGCGCACACTGCCTGATGCTCTAATACATTTTCAACGGTGTGATGCAAAGTGGTCCACCTCTGAATGAATTCCCTCAAAGTCTCATTCGGCTTCTGCACACAATGCTGCAACTCGGGAAGCCCTGCTGGCCACTTGCACGTGCCCTCAGAGGTTCTTACGAAAACCCGAGATAGCTCTTCCCAACTATGTATACTATCCAGGGCCAACTGAGTCAACCACGCTTGGGCCGACGCTTCCAACATAAGAGGGAGATGCTTCATTGCTATCTCATCGTTTCCGCCTCCAATTTGCACAGCCACTCGGTAATCCTCAAGCCAAGTTTCAGGCCTGGATTCTCCAGCGAACTTACTGACTCCTGTTGCCAATCTAAAGTTGGGAGGAATCACTGCTGCCCTGATGGCTCTGATGAAACACTCTGGGCCTGAAACATGTAATCTGCTGCCACTCGGACAATCTCTGCCCAGGTCTTCTCTGTGCGCTCTATTCCGGTCGACCAGGCCTTGGACGAGAATGGATCTCGCATCAAAGCCCGGCTCTCTTGGGTCGACTGGAGCTCTGCGCTTGTCCCTGTGACGGCGTCTGTCATCATTCTGTCGAGGCATGTACGACGCACTCCTCGGAGGAGGGGTTGGCACTCGATGACGATTGTCGCAGTCGAACTGACGATCGTACTACCCACAGCCTTCACGCCGCGGGGGCCTATGGGCCGACTGAACTGTATCCGCTGCCACGGATCTGTTGTGTATCCTATTCCGCGGCTGAGACACCATAGAATTCTGCTCTCCTGCTGCTCGGAGCAAGGCCGGATCTGCTCCAACCCTCGGCCAGCCTCTGACTGGGAAGGTTGAATCGACTCTGCAATTCGGGCCGTAGCAGTGAGGTTCTGAATTGGAGTACGGTATACCTTAGGTGGAGGCGGGAAAAGCTGTCGTCGACTGGACTCAGGGACTCGCTCCCGAGCTCGCTCGTCGAGAGCGCACTGCAAGTTCTCCAGTCGAGTGCGCTTAGCCAAATTAGCCAAGCACGCCTCCTCTAAGGCCCGAGCCTCGGGAGTTTCTCCAACGATGGGCGTGTGAAGTGCGTCCATGTTGCAACGACGAAGATCCTGTCTCTTCTGCGAAGAGAGAGGTTCAGGATGATACTCCTCGTGGACCCGTGATGGATCACCGCCAGCATCTTTGACGTCCTCGCGGCGAAAGCCAGGTGGGCCATGCGGACCATCGACCATCAGGACATCAGCCGCAGGATCACTTCTATCGCACTCGGACGCCGTCTCCGCGGAGCCAGTCGACAGATCGAACAGGCCGTGGAGAGTTTCGTCGGGCTCGATTGCTGCGACTTGATGAGTGGCCGAACGCTGAGCCACCACATTCTTCACCCACCGCTGAAGCCGCGACCGACCAGATCACTTGCGGCGGCGAACAGCGGGGAGGGAAGATGTCATCGGAGCCGACTGATACTGGGTCGACGGCTGCCGAAGAAGGACGCCACGAACGCACGTGCGGAAGTGCGTCGCCCCTTGGACGGGGAGCGCCTCAACATCGACCGGAGCTTCCTGAAGCCACGCCGAGTCGTCGGCGACAAAAATGAGCGCGCCGAGACGGATCTCGCGGCCCTCAACCATCTCGCCGCCGGAAACCATGATGATGATCGGAAAAAACTTGCAACTTCACCAATAAGTCGCTAAGACACCTGCCCCAAGGTGGGCGCCAACTGTCGTGGTTCTAAGTCTGAGAGTAGAAAGGGGGGTGGGTATGGAGAGGCAAGATCTTAGCTATGGCGAAGGTGTACACATGGAGTTTATGAGTTCAGGCCCTTCTCGGTGGAAGTAACAACCCTATGTCTCGGTGCCCGGAGGCGGTCGATTGGATTATTTGAGTGATATTACAGGGGGTGCGAACCCTTGTGCCAGAGGAGGAGGGTGGCTTATATAGAGTTTTCCAGGACCTCTCCCGCCCTCCATTACACGAGACTAAATGTACATAAAGTGTTGGCATTACTGGTAACGCCAGCCTTAAGTGCTATTAATGGCCTTAAAGACTACGGAGTGAATGCGCGACCATTGTATGCTGAGTGACTCCTGGTCTTCGGGGGGTCGAGTGATTCTCTTGTTAGTCGAGTGACGGTAGGGAGGGAGACTCCCGAGTGCCATGGCGTCGTGTGGATTTCACTCGACACCTTTGACCGGGGGTTTCACAGAGTCTCTTGACCTTCTTGCCTTCTTGGGTAGTGACCTTGGGTAGGACGTATAGGTCAGGCCCATGACCCTACCCCAGGTCTGTATCCTCATCAGGCTTCGCGTCCGGACAACCGACAATTTGGTTGTTTTTAATTAAGAACCTAGTCCAGAGTTTGCGGGCTGACTCTCCGGGTTGCTGGACTATATGACTTAGGTCATCGGCGTCTGGAGGCTGGACATAGGTACCTTGGAAATTCTCTCGAAAGGCATCCTCCAAATCTTCCCAACTGCCAATGGAGTTTTCTGGGAGGCTATTTAGCCAATGCCGAGATGGTCCCTTTAGTTTTAGCGGGAGGTACTTGATGGCATGGAGATCGTCACCGCTAGCCATGTGGATATGGAGAAGAAAATCTTTGATCCATACCGCGGGATCTATCGTTCCATCATATTATTCAATGTTAACGGGTTTAAACCCTTCTAGGAACTGGTACTCCCTTACTTCATCAGTGAAGCATAAGGGGTGTGCGGCGCCTCTATATTGGGCGATGTCACGGTGGAGTTCGGACGGCATCCGTGTTTGGTTTTCAGCCCGGGTGAGGTTATGTTGGTCGCGTCGGGCCTGATGGCTGCCCTCTCGTGTTGGAGCACGCCCCCTTGATCCATAGATTGATCTGGTCTGACCGGCTCTATTGTCCAGGTCTTTGCATCGGTCGTAGGTGTAGCCCGGAGCTGCTACCTCCTTGCCTCTACGGCGGGGTGGTGCGGGCTAGTGTTCAGCGTAAGTAGCCGCCCTGTCCCGCCCATGTGGTGGTCGGTCAGGTTCGTCAGCAGCTGTATACTTTGGCGGTATTGGCTCAAGGGCCTCGTCGTCAAATTGTGGTAGTAGCTTGTGCTTCAAGTATCTCTTTATTTGGCGTTCGAGGCCGTATTCTTCGGCTGCCAGAACTTTAGTCCATTTTGTCGTTGAGTGTATCCTGTTCGGCTTGAAGCCGCTGCTGCTTCTTTTTTAGGCTTCTCGCTATTGTGATTACCTAGCGCTTGAAGCGCTCTTGCTCGAGGGGTTCCTCTGGCATGATGAAGTCTTTGTCGCTGAGGCTCACCTCATCCTCGAAGACTGGTAGATACTTACTATCTTCTGAATCGTCGTTCCTGACTGGATCATCGGAGTCGACTTGCCCCTCCTCCCAATCGTCATGTTCGGATGTGGGCTCAACAGGGGCTTCGGGGTCTTCGACGTTCTTCGGAGTGTTATTGTATCCTATGCCGGTATTTCTGTATTTGTCGCGAGGTGATTTTGAGTGGCGCCGCTGGCGTCGACGCTTTGGTGGTGCCTCAGCAGGCCTGTCCTCAACCGGATCTTTCCTGCCTTCGCCATCATCCTCTTTGGGTGTATCCACCATAGACACGTCGTATGTGGAAGTGGTTGTCCAACGTCCGATAAACGGTGGGTCTTGGCCTTGTTTGTCTCCGGCATCGTCGTCCATCCCTTCGATGTCTTCGAAGGCATAGTTGAGCATGTCGGTTAAATCCTCGATAGTGGCTATCAAGTGGGTGGTGGGTGGGACGTAAAATTCCCCGCACTCAGCCTCTAGTTTGTACTGTGCGTGATTCGGAGGTGATCCCTCTATGATGGCGAGAGATTGCATTAGGTCCAAGGCCCCGCTTAAGAGTGTGGGCCGGACGGGGAGCCAAGGACCTATGGGGCTGGGCATGGCAGATTCTACCAGGTTGTGTTCACCAGACGCAGATCTTAAGAGTTCAGGGTTGGAATCCAGAGACGAATTCGGCTCCTCGATGACAAGGAGGGTCCTGCTTGATTCCAGGCTCGCCGAACATACCGCCGCCTGTAGGTCTTTGACAAAGGGCTCCATGGAAGGATACGGTCTGATGGGATTTAAGATCCTATCTTCGGATGAGGTGAGGCTAGGGCAGGGATAGTAGTTGGCCTATGAGTGGCGTCTGATGACGGATCCGATGGGTTGCCTTCTTGGAGACGAGGAATAGTGGTCGAGGTCGTGAACCCTTCGAAGATCAAGTCTCCTTGGATATGAGCGACGTAATTCAGGCTCCCAAATCTGATCTGATGACCGGGGGTGTAGCTGTTGATCTGCTCAGGGCGACCAACTGAATCGGCGTGCAAAGCAAAGCCACCGAATAAAAAAGTTGACCAGGGAGGAAAGTCTCCCCGGAAACAGCATCGTTTTGATGATCAAACGAGCCATCTATCCTTCTGCCGATGACACAGTGGAACTCTCAATGAAAGCACCAATGTTGGTGTCAAAATTGGCTGATCTCGGGTAGGGGGTCCCAAACTGTGCATCTGAGGATCAAAGGTAACAGGAGGCGGGGGACACAATGTTTACCCAGGTTCGGGCCCTCTTAATGGAGGCAATACCCTACTTCCTGCTTGATTGACTTTGATGAGTATAGGGGTTACAAGAGTTGATCTGCCTCAAGATCGTAATGGCTAAACCCTAGATGTCTAGCCTGTATTGTTGAGATTGCCTCTACGGACTAACCCCTCCGGTTTATATAGACATTGGAGGGCCTAGGGTTGTACAGAGTCGGTTTATAGAGAAAGGAAACTACACATCCGGACGTCAAGCTTGCCATCCAAGCAAAGGAGAGTCCCATCTGGACATGGGGGAAGGCCTTCTACCTTGTATCTTCACAGCCCATCAGTCCAGCCCATATCGCATAGTTCAGACACCCAAGGACCCCATAGTCCAGGACTCCCTCACTCACGATGTCGTCGGGAGCCCCGAAACCACCACGGGCACACCCACACGAGATACCATGCACAGCCGAGCAACCACTAAGTACATACAGGGTGCCGCATGTGAGCCACTCTCTGGACGGCCACACTTGACCCAGCCATTAGGTAACAACCACCTAACAACTTGCATACAAGATTATGGCTAACACGTCGACCATGTGACCGTCTCGGTCGATTACGACGGGTGGTCCGACATTGAGGAACTCATGGAGCTCAGATTGAGGGAGGAAGGAAAGGATATGTCCTCATGTCGTGCTCGGGCGGGAGTGGTAGCGCCGGACTGTGCATGCTGGCTATATATATGTTTGCCCTACTGTATCATATCGTCTGTCGGCCAGGTGTAAGCTTCTACTGATGCATGTAGTCTTGCACACCGAGTGTGTCGAGTGAACATTCTGTTAACTTGTTATCTGAAAGAGGGCCGACCTCCATTGAGAAGATCGCATTTGTGGTGCAACATAAAATAAGTAAATAAAATAAATTATGACTCATATATTGTTCAAACATGCATGTGTTTTTATTTTATTTGTATCGTTCAAGAGCGTTTGATTGAGCATTTGCATTCCTCTAAACTGGGGGCGAACTCGAGAAGGCTCAGCTACCTAGTGGAGTCCCTCTCTCCAATAGGAACGCGACAATGCGCACATACTGAGTGCCTAAACGGTACATGAAAGTGCAACTATCCGTGGGTGGTTTTGGTAATTCCTAACAACATATAGCTCATTGAGCTAATGCTATTTCAAGATAAATATTTCAGGAAAGCTCAATGATTGGCATGGCATGGATGAGAAAAGTGGATCCCTCAAAATTCTATGGACAAAAGTATTGGCTCAAGCTCAAAGCACAAGACTCTACATTTTCTATTTTAGTGATCCAAGATCACATTGAGTCTATAGGAAAGGCCAATACTATCAAGGAGGGATGAGGTGTTGCTTAATGAGTTTCTTGCTCAAAATGCTCAGTGATATGCTCCAAAGCCCTCAACTACTTTCTCACATCCACATATGTCCCAAACCAAAAGTCAAACTCGGCCCCACCGAAACCATCTATCCGGCGCCATCGAGTTCTGTTGACATAGCCACTGCACAAACCCTAGTTTTTTCGGTCTCACCGAGATGGGATTGCAACCTCTCTGTTTCCCTTCGTAACGTTTCGTAAAACCGAGATGAGCGATCGGTCCCACCGAGATTGCAATGCAAACTCACTATTTCCCTCTCGTAACATTTCAGTCCAACCGAGATGAGCGAATCGGTCCCACCGAGTTTGCCTGACCAACCCTCTATGTGTCCATTAGCAAAATCGGTCTCACCGAGTTTGTGTAATCGGTCTCACCGAGATAACGTTATGCCCTAACCCTAACCATATCGGTCCCACCAAGATGACATGTCGGTCCCACCAAAAATCCTAATGGTCACATTGTTTACTAAATCGGTCCGACCGAGTTTCAAGATTCGGTCCCACCGAGTTTGGTAAGTTGTGGGTAATGATTAGATTTTGTGTGGAGGCTATATATACCCCTCCACCCACTCTTCATTCGTGGAGAGATCCATCAGAACATGCCTACACTCCCAACATACATTTTCTGAAAGAGAACCACCTACACTTGTGTTGAGGTCAAGATGTTCCATTCCTACCACATAAATCTTGATCTCTAGCCTTCCCCAAGTTGATTTCCACTCAAATATTCTTTCCACCAAATCCAAATCCTATGAGAGAGAGTTGCGTGTTGGGGAGACTATCATTTGAAGCACAAGAGCAAGGAGTTCATCATCAACACACCATCTGTTACTTCTTGGAGGGTGGTGTCTCCTAGATTGGCTAGGTGTCACTTGGGAGCCTCCGACAAGATTGTGGAGTTGAACCAAGGAGTTTGTAAGGGCAAGGAGATCGCCTACTTCGTGAAGATCTACCCTAGTGAGGCAAGTCCTTCGTGGGCGACGACCATGGTGGGATAGACAGGGTTGCTTCTTCATGGGTGGAGCCCTCCGTGGACTCGCGCAACCGTTACCCTTCGTGGGTTGAAGTCTCCATCAACGTGGATGTACGATAGAACCACCTATCGGAACCACGGCTAAAAAATCTCCGTGTCAACATTGCGTTTGCGCCCTCAAACTCCTCCCTTTACCTTCATATGCAATTGTTTTACATTCCGCTGCTATACTCTTAGAATTGCATGTGTAGGTTGATTGCTTGACTTGTGCTAAGTTGCTAAAATCTGCCAAGAACTAAAATTGGGAAAAGGCTAGATTTTTATTAAGTAAAGTAGTCTAATCACCCCCCCCCCCTCTAGACATACTTTCGATCCTATAGTAGAGCACAATAAGTTTCCATAGACCCCGACTCCAGTAATTTCTTAGACATATCCGACGTTGCACACACTCTCAGAGCATCTCTACTAGAGTGTGGAAACTAATGTGGAAAGCATATTTAGACAACCGAACACTAAAATCGTTGTTCAACAATATGTGAAAAGTGTTGTGTAAATATACACAGCCTCCAAATCGGAGCGACATCCTCCATATTTCCACACTCGAGCCACGACGTCCAAAGCGAGCGAAGCGACTGCTCCTGGCTGAGGCCCCTTTCTCACCATTGTCCGGAACCTCTCGACACAAAGTCGACGCCCTCGACGTCACTATTCATGCGGCGGCATGGAAGAATAAGGACAAAATTGGCCTTGAGCCTATGAGTGGTTGTCTGGTATGTGGTATGGAAGATGAGGACTGTTAGAATAAATCCGAGGCCATACCGTCAATCATCCAAGGACCAAGCAATCACACGAGCACGACACTGAGATTTGTTAATGAGGTTCACCAATTGGCTACATCCCCGGGGCCTGACTATGGGCCGCTCCTCCCCATTGCACCGCTATAATACCACACCCGGTCGCCCTGGACGCCGGCACATGCCGCCGGCTTCCCCTGCGTTCCCGTGCTATTATGTTGGCATAGCTTACATCGTGTGTCGACCCCCACTATATATGAGAGGCCGAGGATACAAGTGTCCTACTTGGACATGACTCCATATCCTATCTAAACACAATACAACTACAAGTCCAACTGTAACCTACCTTGTACACAATATTCGACACAACTCTAACAAACTCCACCTTGGCGAATATTCTCCACCACCTTGAATTTGTCCATGCGTGAAACTTCCATGTACATTGGACTTGAGCTTATTCCGTGAGAACTGCTACTACTGCAAGACTCCATATGACTCCACCTGCAACTTGTAGTCCCTCCTTTTCACTAAAAAAAGACACATCCATGACATTTTGGGCCGAACGAATTTTTTTTCTGTCATACATATGACACTTCTATGACGATAATTGTGACAAAAGCCGGTATCATCATAGGTGTGGTGGGCTGTAACGCCCCAAGACCAGCGCTCCAGATGCCTTTCATGTTTTCCCACTTTCGTCGTGTAATTTGTTTTGTTTGTTGCATTCATCGTTGCATCATTTGCATTGCATCGTGTCGTGCATTCCCTTTTTAAAAACTCAAATAAATAAATCGTGTGGATCTTTGATCCATTTAAATTGAGGGAAATGCACATGGTGATTTCTCTTTAAAACATATTCAAAGTCTCCTACTATTTATTAGGGAGCTATAGTAAATATTCCATTAATTTGGAATTGACCATGACACACTTGCATTTGAAACTCCTCTCGTCTCTAAATTATTTAAATCCTCCATCCTTCTCCCCTTGCTCCAAATCTAGTTGTGGAGCTTTGAAATTATTTCAATGTAGTCACATGCCATTTCAGTTAACTTCAGGTTTAACTGAACCTCCAAATAAATCCCTTGGCTCTTTTCTTTTTCTGAAATATGGAAAAGAAACCCCTTTTCTTTCTTTTGGCCAGCCAAGCAGGCCTCCTGGCCTTTCCCTTCCATCCGAAGTTGCCCCAAGGTCAAGCTGGGCCTCCAGGCGACTGAAGGCCAGCCCAGCCTCTAACCCTCGCTAACCCTAGCCTGATCCCACTTCTCTCCTCGATCCCCATCTCCCTCGCCCTCGTTCCCTACAGTGCGCCGCCACCACCTACGCACGCTCGTGCCTCGCCCGATCCGCCGCAGTCAGCTAGCTCCGCCAGCCGCCGTCGACCTCGCTGGCCGGCGAGTCTTCCTCCGTGCCGTCCCTGGCTCTTTCACCTTGCCGGCCCCTCTCCTCCTCCGCACCTTCCCTCGTCGCCTCCTCCCTCCGCTGCGATGAGGCCGTTCAGGCCCCGTGCCCCTGCCTCGACCCTGCTCCGCACCAAGGACACCGCCGGCAACGGCGTCGCCATGGTCTTCACGAGCCTGCAACGCTCGTCCTCCTTCCCGAGCTCGACCCCTCATCCAGCGCGCCTTCTCCATCCCCGTCGCCGCGTGCTGCCAACCTTCTGCCTCCTCGCCATGGCCCCTCGCAAGCTTCCTCCGACGCCTTGCCTCGCCTCTGCCTCCTCTGTGCTTGCCCCACAGCTGCCGTGCTGCTCCTCACCCGCACGCCCCTTGCCGCCTCCTCCGCCGGTGGCGACCACCAGGAGCTCCGCCACGCCTCGAGCTCCATCCTGCGAGCAGCAGCTCCAGTTGATCCTTGCTCTTGTTGGTCCTGCCTTCCCATGGCCTAAACCCCCCACTACTACTAAGGGCACCATGTCCGCAAGCCCTGCTGCTGGCGCATGCTACCAGTTCGTTCTGTCCTTCTGAACACTGTCATCCGAAGCCTTTTGTGATGTTCTGTCTTGGATCCCGCCAAGATCTCCTCAAGTTCGACTATGGTGTGCTGCCCCGACCAAGACCGCAAGTACCGCACCGAGCGCCAAGTACCTCTACGGATGCACTGGACGTCTACGACAAGTGTACCTCTACATCCTGGAATCGCCAAGTACCGCACCACAACAAGGAATCCCGAAGGACTTGGATGCGACAAGTTCCTCTCCGAACGTGTACAACTACCGACGCCGTGTACGACTACTTCCCATGATGACCCGTGACCGTCTACTTCCATTACCGTCGCCACGTGAACAACTACTTTCCACGACGACCCGTGAACGACTACTTCCTCTACATCATACCGAACCCGAACCGCTCTGAAAATGCACGCTTCAAAGGTATAACCAAAGAGACGATCACCCGTGGACCGAATGCATGTGTTGTATGAGATGTACCGTTTGCACCGTGTCCGAATTGTCACTCGTTTCCATGCCACTAACCCGTGGGAACCCGGTAGTCGGGAGCACACCACCATCTCTAGCATGTTCCGCACATCCGCACGCTTCCTTTTGCACCGCTATCTCCATGAGCTACCGGAACCGATATGTTGCCGTGGCATAATTTTTGGATATGTTGCCGTGACACCCCTTCTTTCCGCCACGGTGACAAATGCCTCGTATCTTGCTCATGTCAACATTTTCATAAAATTGCTTAAAACTTGCATATGTCATCCGCATCATGATAACAACAATTATAATGTTTAAAATTGTGTTTGCATTAAAATGCTAAATGCATGTGGGGATTTTCGGGAATTGTTTTTTGTTGTTCCGGCCTCATTTAAAATTGCCTAGATAGGTAGTTTTATTATGCTTCACCTCTTGCCATGTTAACAACATTTAAACCGGACATGCATCATACTTGTTTGTGCATCATGCCATGTTTATGTGATGGTTGTTTACCATGTTGTTTGCTCCTTTCCGGTTTGCTTCTCTCGTTAGCTTCGGTTTCGTTCCGGAGTTGTGAGGATTCGTTCGACTACGTCCGTTTGTCTTCTTCATGGACTCGTTCTTCTTCCTCGCAGGATTTCAGGCAAGATGACCGTCACCTTGGATCTCACTACTATCATTGCTATGCTAGTTGCTTCGTTCTATCGCTATGCTGCGTTACCTATCATTTGCTCTTCAAGCCTCCCAAATTACCATGAACCTCTAACCTTTGACACCCTTCCTAACAACTCGTTATTTGGCTATGTTACCGCTTTGCTCAGCCCCTCTTATAGCGTTGCTAGTTGCAGGTGAAGTTGAAGATTTCTCCATGGTGGACAGGATTTTGGTTGGGATATCACAATATCTCTTATATTATTAATGCATCTATATACTTGGTAAAGGGTGGAAGGCTCGGCCTTATGCCTGGTGTTTTGTTCCACTCTTGCCGCCCTAGTTTCCGTCATACCGGTGTTATGTTCCCGGATTTTGCGTTCCTTACGCGGTCGGGTGATTTATGGGACCCCCTTGACAGTTCGCTTTGAATAAAACTCCTCCAGCAAGGTCCAACCTTGGTTTTACCATTTGCCTCACCTAGCCCTTTTTCCCTTGGGTTTCTGGAGCCCGAGGGTCATCTTTATTTTAGCCCCCCTTGGGCCAGTGCTTGTCTAAGAGCTGGTCCGAACCGAGTAGACTGCGGGGCCCCCTCGGGGAAACTTGAGGTCTGGTTTTACTCGTAGGATGTCTCATCCGGTGGTGCCCTGAGAACGAGATATGTGCAGCTCCTATCGGGATTGTCGGTGCATCGGGCGGCTTTGGTGGTCTTGTTTTACCATTGTCGAAATGTCTTGTAAACCGGGATTCCGAGACTGATCGGGTCTTCCTGGGAGAAGGAATATCCTTAGTTGATTGCGAGAGCTTATCATGGGCTAAGTTGGGACACCCCTGCAGGGTATAAACTTTCGAGAGTCGTGCCCGCAGTTATGTGGCAGATGGGAATTTGTTAATGTTTGGTTGTAGATAACTTGACACCAGATCTGAATTAAAACGCATCAACCGCGTGTGTAGCCATGATGGTCTCTTCTCGGCGGAGTCCAGGAAGTGAACACGGTGTTTGGGTTATGTTTGACGTAAGTAGGAGTTCAGGATCACTTCTTGATCATTGCTAGCTTCACGACCGTTCCTTTATTTCTCTTCTCGCTCTCATTTGCGTATGTTAGCCACCATATCATGCTTAGTCGCTGCTGCAACCTCACCACTTTACCCCTTCCTTTCCCATTAAGCTTTGCTAGTCTTGATACCCATGGTAATGGGATTGCTGAGTCCTCGTGGCTCACAGTTTACTACAACAACAGTTGCAGGTACAGGTTATGCGATGATCATGACGCGAGAGCGATGTTTGCTTGTTTTGGAGTTCTTCTTCTGCTTCTTCTTCGATCAGGGGATAGGTTCCAGGTCGGCAGCCGGGGCTAGCAGGGTGGATGTCGTTTGAGTTTCTGTTTGTGTTTCATCCGTAGTCGGATGGTGCTCTTATGTAAGATGATGTTGTATTCGTGTGGCATTGTATGCCTTATGTATGTATCCCTATCTATTATGTAATGTTGATGTAATGATATCCATCTTGCAAAAGCGTCTTCAAGATGCGCTTCTATCCTTGGTGGGACCTTCGAGTCTCTTTAGGATAGGGTCGTATCTTGGGCGTGACAAGTTGGTAATCAGAGCCTCGACCGACCATAGGAGCCCCCTTGATTGTTGGCCGTTGTTGAGTCTAGAACAAAACTATTTCGAGTCTTAGGATTATATATATCGGAGAGTAGGATTCTTTTTACTCCTTAGCCCCCTTCGTCGCTCTGGTGAGGTCTCCTGACGTAGATGTTTTGACTTTCCTCTTCTCAAGTTTCACTAAATTTTTTTAGGATCACGCGGGTATCTTGGGATCATTCCGATATGCTTATGACGAGAACATTGTTCTTGGTGCCTCCTGACATTTAGGGGTTGTGGCAGTGTCCCTGGGAGTTGAGCTCCGAGGTGTTGTCGTCATAATTTTATCGTTGCAGTTTTGGAATACCTGAGTTTTGCCGACATCGAAAATCTCTTTTCTGCAGTTGTTGGTGAGATAACCTCGACGTCACCCAGTACCGGGGAGTTCGGGAGTATTGCCATAGCTCGTATAACGGATGCTTTTCGAAGGTTGAGATACAGGATTTTCGGAGTTTTCTTGGTTATGTGTTGATGGATGGATACAGCTTGGATGTTGGTATTGTTAGTTTGGGTGAGATATATTGCTTCCCCTGTATCCCCAACACCAGATTGCATAACCAGAAAGTTTCGGGAGTTTTATAGGTGGGAATTCAAGTAGCTCCTAGAATATCTTTCCGACAGATGCATGATATGGGATTGGGTAAATCTCTATCATATGTATTTGTTCCGGCTTATTCTACAAGCCAAATCCTTTGTTTTGTTTTATTTGTGGTATTTGAGTTGCTTCAATGTCAAGTGTTGATTCCATACCTTTTCTAAATGGTGTTCTCATATTTCTATGGGAGTACTAATCCTTTTGATCATCGAGATGGTCATGCAAATTCTTTTCAACCGGTGTGCTTCTCTTCAAGTGGATCTGATCATTTTCAACATCCGCAAGATCAACTCTAAGTTTTCTCAACGGTGTTTGTTTCATCCGTCCCCAAGTTGCCTTTGTTTTCCCGCCCTCCCACCCTTTTCTTCAAGGACTCAGATTTCGTAATCATGTATCCTTTTATTTGTGGGAAGTCTCTTCATTCTTTTCTTTCAATGTTCTTATCTGGTGATTTTCCATGAAGATGCTCAACAGTTCCAAGTTCATCATCCTTCATTGTTGTTTCTTCTCCGGTGGATCCAATTCAAGCTTTCGATATTCATCATATTCCTTTCCTCGTTTCTAATGCTTAATCGTGCCGATGCACCCCTTAATCATTCACTTATTCCTATTCATTTGTTATGGAGTGCTGAAGATATCTCACAAGACTTGTGTTTCCATTCTCAATCCGTTTAAGATATTTCGAGGTTGTTATCTCATTCAAGCCATTTAATTCAACCGGTGCAATATCTCTTTAAATCATTTCAACGGTGTTTCTCTTGATTGGGCCCTAACCCACAGGTCTTTTCCCAGGATCTTACCTGACTCTTCTAATTATTCTGGAGCTATCCCAAATTCTTTTCCAAGTTTGATGTAAGAATGAATTTTCATCAGTCACATTCCTTCTCCAAGATCTCTTTCAAATTCTTTTCATTGTTGGCTCAACCCCCTTCGCTTTTCATTATCCCAGAGTATCTCAGTAATTTTGGTGGTGTTTTCCGTCGTCATTTGAAGACCGAAGAAGAGTTTTCCCCTAAATTCTGCCCGTTCTCTCGAAGATTCGCGGTTCTAGCTTCATGTTATCAGTCTCCAATTATTCCATTTGTCAGATATTCCTTTGCTTACCCATCCGGAGCATGTCAGGAGTTGTTTTCCATTTCTTTCCTTCGAAGGCCATCATGTCATAATTCTTCATTCTCAGCGTGTAGCTATCGTTCTCTAAATCTTACTGGTGCATCGTTCAAATATCCTCTAATCAGTTCATGATCTCTTCGTTCTCAGGTATCTAAATCCCCTCAAGTGTTTTTTTTTCGTTTTCCAATTCTTCCCGGTGAATTGTGCCTTTGCTACTTTCATTTTCAATTCTTACGGTGGTTCGTTCAAGATTTCTCTTCCTTCGTCATCGTATCAATTCATTCATTCATTCGTTGTTTCCAAATCCCACCGGTGGTTCCATCAATACCTTCTCAAGTTCGCGCTATATCTCTTTTCGATCCCTCGAGAAGAATAAGTACTATGCCAAATCTGTTGCTTGTCATTAATTTAAATTGGTGAAGGATATGCATAACGTAATTCTTATTATTGTTTCATCCAAGTGATCTAGTTTCTTCTTTCCATCGTTGTTCATCATGTCACATTTCTCGGTTCGAGAGGCTTCATCTTTCTTTCTGGAGTTCCAAGTTCTCTCGATTATATCATCGCAAAGCTCCTTCTAAATCATCGCAAGGCTTCACCTTGTGTTTTCAACTTCTCTTTTTTTTATCATCCTTTCTTTTACCGGAATTCTTCATGGAGACTCTACATGGAGGTTCATCAAGGATTCTTTTCATTCTTCATTTGTTCTTCAAGATTTCTCTCGATGTGATGATCCGCCAAGCTATACTCAAAATTAAACATGGTGCTCAACACATGTTTTGTTTTGAGGCGTTCAAGTATTCTTCTTCTTCATTTCGAGGTGCAATTCTTTCTACCTTATCTTTTGAGATGGTGATATGTCATTCTTGATAATTTCCATTCATGTTTCGTGATTCACGTGTTGTCAAGAATGAGGTATTTTAAATCCATTAATCTCTTCGTTGGAGTTATCTCGTGTCATATTTCACCTAAAGCCTGAAGGAAATATGCCCTAGAGGCAATAATAAAGTTATTATTTATTTCCTTATAATCATGATAAATGTTTATTATTCATGCTAGAATTGTATTTACCGGAAACATAATACATGTGTGAATACATAGACAAACAGAGTGTCACTAGTATGCCTCTACTTGACTAGCTCGTTAATCAAAGATGGTTATGTTTCCTAACCATGCACAATGAGTTGTTATTTGATTAACGAGGTCACATCATTAGTAGAATGATCTGATTGACATGACCCATTCCATTAGCTTAGCACCCGATCGTTTAGTATGTTGCTATTGCTTTCTTCATGACTTATACATGTTCCTATGACTATGAGATTATGCAACTCCCGTTTACCGGAGGAACACTTTGGGTACTACCAAACGTCACAACGTAACTGGGTGATTATAAAGGAGTACTACAGGTGTCTCCAATGGTCGATGTTGGGTTGGCGTATTTCGAGATTAGGATTTGTCACTCCGATTGTCGGAGAGGTATCTCTGGGCCCTCTCGGTAATACACATCACATAAGCCTTGCAAGCATTACAACTAATATGTTAGTTGTGAGATGATGTATTACGGAACGAGTAAAGAGACTTGCCGGTAACGAGATTGAACTAGGTATTGGATACCGACGATCGAATCTCGGGCAATTAACATACCGATGACAAAGGGAACAACGTATGTTGTTATGCGGTCTGACCGATAAAGATCTTCATAGAATATGTAGGAGCCAATATGGGCATCCAGGTCCCGCTATTGGTTATTGACCGGAGACGTGTCTCGGTCATGTCTACATTGTTCTCGAACCCGTAGGGTCCGCACGCTTAAGGTTACGATGACAGTTATATTATGAGTTTATGCATTTTGATGTACCGAAGGTTGTTCGGAGTCCCGGATGTGATCACGGACATGACGAGGAGTCTCGAAATGGTCGAGACGTAAAGATTGATATATTGGAAGCCTATATTTGGATATCGGAAGTGTTCCGGGTGAAATCGGGATTTTACCGGAATACCGAGAGGGTTACCGGAACCCCCCGGAAGCTATTTGGGCCATAGTGGGCCTTAGTGGAAAAGAGAAGGGGCTGCCCTAGATGGGCTGCGCGCCACCCCCTTCCCCTAGTCCTATTAGGACTAGGAGAGGTGGCCGGCCCCCTCCTCCTCTTTTCCCCTCCGAGGAATCCTAGTTGGACTAGGATTGGAGGGGGAATCCTACTCCCAGAGGGAGTAGGACTCTCCTGCGCCTCCCCCCCTTGGCCGGCCAGCCTCCCCTCCTCTCCTCCTTTATATACGGAGGCAGGGGCACCTCTAAACACACAAGTTGACACAAGTTGATCCACGTGATCGATTCCTTAGCCGTGTGCGGTGCCCTCTGCCACCATATTCCTCGATAATACTGTAGCGGAGTTTAGGCGAAGCCCTGCTGCTGTAGTTCATCAAGATCGTCACCACGCCGTCGTGCTGACGAAACTCTTCCCCGACACTTTGCTGTATCGGAGTCCGGGGATCGTCATCGAGCTGAACGTGTGCTCGAACTCGGAGGTGCCGTAGTTTCGGTACTTGATCGGTTGGATCGTGAAGACGTACGACTACTTCCTCTACGTTGTGTCATCGCTTCCGCAGTCGGTCTGCGTTGGGTACGTAGACAACACTCTCCTCTCGTTGCTATGCATCACATGATCCTGTGTGCGCGTAGGAAATTTTTTGAAATTACTACGAATCCCAACAGTGGCATCCGAGCCTGGTTATTGATGTTGATGTTATATGCACGAGTAGAACACAAGTGAGTTGTGGACGATACAAGTCATACTGCCTACCAGCATGTCATATTTTGGTTCGGCGGTATTGTTGGACGAGACGACCCAGACCAACCTTACGCGTACGCTTACGCGAGACCGGTTCCCTCGACGTGCTTTGCACAGAGATGGCTTGCGGGCGACTGTCTCTCCAACTTTAGTTGAACCAAGTATGGCTACGCCCGGTCCTTGCGAAGGTTAAAACGGAGTCTATTTGACAAACTATCGTTGTGGTTTTGATGCGTAGGTGAGATTGGTTCTTACTTAAGCCCGTAGCAGCCACGTAAAAATGCAACAACAAAGTAGAGGACGTCTAACTTGTTTTTGCAGGGCATGTTGTGATGTGATATGGTCAAGGCATGATGCTGAATTTTATTGTATGAGATGATCATGTTTTGTAACCAAGTTATCGGCAACTGGCAGGAGCCATATGGTTGTCGCTTTATTGTATGCAATGCAATCGCGATGTAATGCTTAACTTTATTACTAAACGGTAGTGATAGTCGTGAAAGCATAAGATTGGCGAGACGACAACGATGCTACGATGGAGATCAAGGTGTCGCGCCGGTGACGATGGTGATCATGACGGTGCTTCGGAGATGGAGATCACAAGCACGAGATGATGATGGCCATATCATATCACTTATATTGATTGCATGTGATGTTTATCTTTTTATGCATCTTATCTTGCTTTGATTGACGGTAGCATTATAAGATGATCTCTCATTAAATTATCAAGAAGTGTTATCCCTGAGTATGCACCGTTGCCAAAGTTCGTCGTGCCCAGACACCACGTGATGATCGGGTGTGATAAGCTCTACGTCCATCTACAACGGGTGCAAGCCAGTTTTGCACACGCAGAATACTCAGGTTAAACTTGACGAGCCTAGCATATGCAGATATGGCCTCGGAACACGGAGACCGAAAGGTCGAGCGTGAATCATATAGTAGATATGATCAACATAAATGATGTTCACCATTGAAAACTACTCCATCTCACGTGATGATCGGTCATGGTATAGTTGATTTGGATCACGTAATCACTTAGAAGATTAGAGGGATGTCTATCTAAGTGGGAGTTCTTAAGTAATATGATTAATTGAACTTAAATTTATCATGAACTTAGTACCTGATAGTATCTTGCTTGTTTATGTTGATTGTAGATAGATGGCTCGTGCTGTTGTTCCGTTGAATTTTAATGCGTTCCTTGAGAAAGCAAAGTTGAAAGATGATGGTAGCAATTACACGGACTGGGTCCGTAACTTGAGGATTATCCTCATTGCTGCACAGAAGAATTACGTCCTGGAAGCACCGCTGGGTGCCAGGCCTGCTGCTGGAGCAACGCCAGATGTTATGAACGTCTGGCAGAGCAAAGCTGATGACTACTCGATAGTTCAGTGTGCCATGCTTTACGGCTTAGAATCGGGACTTCAACGACGTTTTGAACGTCATGGAGCATATGAGATGTTCCAGGAGTTGAAGTTAATATTTCAAGCAAATGCCTGGATTGAGAGATATGAAGTCTCCAATAAGTTCTATAGCTGCAAGATGGAGGAGAACAGTTCTGTCAGTGAGCATATACTCAAAATGTCTGGGTATAATAATCACTTGATTCAATTGGGAGTTAATCTTCTGGATGATTGTGTCATCGACAGAATTCTCCAATCACTGCCACCAAGCTACAAGAGCTTCGTAATGAACTATAATATGCAAGGGATGAACAAGACTATTCCCGAGCTCTTCGCAATGCTGAAAGCTGCGGAGGTAGAAATCAAGAAGGAGCATCAAGTGTTGATGGTTAACAAGACCACTAGTTTCAAGAAAAAGGGCAAAGGGAAGAAAAAGGGGAACTTCAAGAAGAACGGCAAGCAAGTTGCTGCTCAAGAGAAGAAACCTAAGTCTGGACCTAAGCCTGAAACTGAGTGCTTCTACTGCAAGCAGACTGGTCACTGGAAGCGGAACTGCCCCAAGTATTTGGCGGATAAGAAGGATGGCAAGGTGAACAAAGGTATATGTGATATACATGTTATTGATGTGTACCTTACTAGAGCTCGCAGTAGCACCTGGGTATTTGATACTGGTTCTGTTGCTAATATTTGCAACTCGAAACAGGGGCTACAGAATAAGCGGGCACTGGCAAAGGACGAGGTGACGATGCGCGTGGGAAACGGTTCAAAAGTCGATGTGATCGCAGTCGGCACGCTACCTCTACATCTACCTTCGGGATTAATATTAGACCTAAGTAATTGTTATTTGGTGCCAGCGTTGAGCATGAACATTATATCTGGATCTTGTTTAATGCGAGACGGTTATTCATTTAAATCAGAGAATAATGGTTGTTCTATTTATATGAGTAATATCTTTTATGGTCATGCACCCTTGAAGAGTGGTCTATTTTTATTGAATCTCGATAGTAGTAATACACATATTCATAATGTTGAAGCCAAAAGATGCAGAGTTGATAATGAAAGTGCAACTTATTTGTGGCACTGTCGTTTAGGTCATATCGGTATAAAGCGCATGAAGAAACTCCATACCGATGGACTTTTGGAACCACTTGATTATGAATCACTTGGTACTTGCGAACCGTGCCTCTTGGGCAAGATGACTAAAACACCGTTCTCCGGTACTATGGAGAGAGCAACAGATTTGTTGGAAATCATACATACCGATGTATGTGGCCCGATGAATATTGAGGCTCGTGGCGGATATCGTTATTTTCTCACCTTCACAGATGATTTAAGCAGATATGGGTATATTTACTTAATGAAACATAAGTCTGAAACATTTGAAAATTTCAGAGTGAAGTTGAAAATCATCGTAACAAGAAAATAAAGTTTCTACGATCTGATCGTGGAGGAGAATATTTGAGTTACGAGTTTGGTGTACATTTGAAAAACTGTGGAATAGTTTCGCAACTCACGCCACCCGGAACACCACAGCGTAATGGTGTGTCCGAACGTCGTAATCGTACTTTACTAGATATGGTGCGATCTATGATGTCTCTTACTGATTTACCGCTATCATTTTGGGGATATGCTTTAGAGACGGCCGCATTCACGTTAAATAGGGCACCATCAAAATCCGTTGAGACGACGCCTTATGAACTGTGGTTTGGCAAGAAACCAAAGTTGTCGTTTCTTAAAGTTTGGGGCTGCGATGCTTATGTGAAAAAGCTTCAACCTGATAAGCTCGAACCCAAATCGGAGAAATGTGTCTTCATAGGATACCCAAAGGAAACTGTTGGGTACACCTTCTATCACAGATCCGAAGGCAAAACATTCGTTGCTAAGAATGGATCATTTCTAGAGAAGGAGTTTCTCTCGAAAGAAGTGAGTGGGAGGAAAGTAGAACTTGACGAGGTAACTGTACCTGCTCCCTTACTGGAAAGTAGTTCATCACAGAAATCTGTTTCAGTGACACCTACACCAGTTAGTGAGGAAGCCAATGATAATGATCATGAAACTTCAGATCAATATACTACTGAACCGCGTAGATCAACCAGAGTAAGATCCGCACCAGAGTGGTACGGTAATCCTGTTCTGGAGGTCATGCTACTAGATCATGATGAACCTACGAACTATGAAGAAGCGATGGTGAGCCCAGATACCGTAAAGTGGCTTGAAGCCATGAAATCTGAGATGGGATCCATGTATGAGAACAAAGTATGGACTTTGGTTGACTTGCCCGATGATCGGCAAGCAATTGAGAATAAATGGATTTTTAAGAAGAAGACTGACGCTGATGGTAATGTTACTGTCTACAAAGCTCGACTTGTCGCAAAAGGTTTTTGGCAAGTTCAAGGAATTGACTACGATGAGACCTTCTCACCCGTAGCGATGCTTAAGTCCGTCTGAATCATGTTAGCAATTGCCGCATTTTATGATTATGAAATTTGGCAAATGGATGTCAAAACTGCATTCCTGAATGGATTTCTGGAAGAAGAGTTGTATATGATGCAACCAGAAGGTTTTGTCGATCCAAAGGGAGCTAACAAAGTGTGCAAGCTCCAGCGATCCATTTATGGACTGGTGCAAGCCTCTCGGAGTTGGAATAAACGTTTTGATAGTGTGATCAAAGCATTTGGTTTTATACAGACTTTCGGAGAAGCCTGTATTTACAAGAAAGTGAGTGGGAGCTCTGTAGCATTTCTGATATTATATGTGGATGACATATTACTGATTGGAAATGATATAGAATTTCTGGATAGCATAAAGGGATACTTGAATAAAAGTTTTTCAATGAAAGACCTCGGTGAAGCTGCTTACATATTAGGCATTAAGATCTATAGAGATATATCAAGACGCTTAATTGGACTTTCACAAAGCACATACCTTGACAAAATTTTGAAGAAGTTCAAAATGGATCAAGCGAAGAAAGGGTTCTTGCCTGTGTTACAAGGTGTGAAATTGAGTAAGACTCAATGCCCGACCACTGCAGAAGATAGAGAGAATATGAAAGATGTTCCCTATGCATCAGCCATAGGCTCTATCATGTATGCAATGCTGTGTACCAGACCTGATGTGTGCCTTGCTATAAGTTTAGCAGGGAGGTACCAAAGTAATCCAGGAATGGATCACTGGACAGCGGTCAAGAACATCCTGAAATACCTGAAAAGGACTAAGGATATGTTTCTCGTATATGGAAGTGACAAAGAGCTCATCGTAAAAGGTTACGTTGATGCAAGCTTTGACACTGATCCGGACGATTCTAAATCGCAAACCGGATACGTGTTTACATTAAACGGTGGAGCTGTCAGTTGGTGCAGTTCTAAACAAAGCGTCGTAGCGGGATCTACATGTGAAGCGGAATACATAGCTGCTTCGGAAGCAGCAAATGAAGGAGTCTGGATGAAGGAGTTCATATCTGATCTAGGTGTCATACCTAGTGCATCGGGTCCAATGAAAATATTTTGTGACAATACTGGTGCAATTGCCTTGGCAAAGGAATCCAGATTTCACAAAAGGACCAAACACATCAAGAGACGCTTCAACTCCATCCGGGATCTAGTCCAGGTGGGAGACATAGAGATTTGCAAGATATATACGGATCTGAATGTTGCAGACCCGTTGACTAAGCCTCTTCCACGAGCAAAACATGATCAGCACCAAAGCTCCATGGGTGTTAGATTCATTACAGTGTAATCTAGATTATTGACTCTAGTGCAAGTGGGAGACTGAAGGAAATATGCCCTAGAGGCAATAATAAAGTTATTATTTATTTCCTTATAATCATGATAAATGTTTATTATTCATGCTAGAATTGTATTTACCGGAAACATAATACATGTGTGAATACATAGACAAACAGAGTGTCACTAGTATGCCTCTACTTGACTAGCTCGTTAATCAAAGATGGTTATGTTTCCTAACCATGAACAATGAGTTGTTATTTGATTAACGAGGTCACATCATTAGTAGAATGATCTGATTGACATGACCCATTCCATTAGCTTAGCACTCGATCGTTTAGTATGTTGCTATTGCTTTCTTCATGACTTATACATGTTCCTATGACTATGAGATTATGCAACTCCCGTTTACCGGAGGAACACTTTGGGTACTACCAAACGTCACAACGTAACTGGGTGATTATAAAGGAGTACTACAGGTGTCTCCAATGGTCGATGTTGGGTTGGCGTATTTCGAGATTAGGATTTGTCACTCCGATTGTCGGAGAGGTATCTCTGGGCCCTCTCGGTAATACACATCACATAAGCCTTGCAAGCATTACAACTAATATGTTAGTTGTGAGATGATGTATTACGGAACGAGTAAAGAGACTTTCCGGTAACGAGATTGAACTAGGTATTGGATACCGACGATCGAATCTCGGGCAAGTAACATACCGATGACAAAGGGAACAACGTATGTTGTTATGCGGTCTGACCGATAAAGATCTTCGTAGAATATGTAGGAGCCAATATGGGCATCCAGGTCCCGCTATTGGTTATTGACCGGAGACGTGTCTCGGTCATGTCTACATTGTTCTCGAACCCGTAGGGTCCGCACGCTTAAGGTTACGATGACAGTTATATTATGAGTTTATGCATTTTGATGTACCGAAGGTTGTTCGGAGTCCCGGATGTGATCACGGACATGACGAGGAGTCTCGAAATGGTCGAGACATAAAGATTGATATATTGGAAGTCTATGTTTGGACATCGGAAGTGTTCCGGGTGAAATCGGGATTTTACCGGGTTACCGGGAGGTTACCGGAACCCCCCGGGAGCCATATGGGCCATCATGGGCCTTAGTGGAAAGGAGAAAGGGGCAGCCCAAGGGGGCTGCGCGTCTCCCCCCTTCCCCTAGTCCTATTAGGACTAGGAGAGGTGGCCGGCCACCCCTCTCCCTCTTTCCCCCTTGGGAATCCTAGTTGGAATAGGATTGGGGGGGGAGTCCTACTCCCGGTAGGAGTAGGACTCCTCCTGCGCCACCTCCTCCTGGCCGGCGCCTCCTCCCCCCCCCTTGGCTCCTTTATATACGGAGGCAGGGGCACCTCTAAACACACAAGTTGACACAAGTTGATCCACGTGATCGATTCCTTAGCCGTGTGCGGTGCCCCCTGCCACCATATTCCTCGATAATACTGTAGCGGAGTTTAGGCGAAGCCCTGCTGCTGTAGTCCATCAAGATCGTCACCACGCCGTCGTGCTGACGAAACTCTTCCCCGACACTTTGCTGGATCGGAGTCCGGGGATCGTCATCGAGCTGAACGTGTGCTCGAACTCGGAGGTGCCGTAGTTTCGGTGCTTGATCGGTTGGATCGTGAAGACGTACGACTACTTCCTCTACGTCGTGTCATCGCTTCCGCAGTCGGTCTGCGTTGGGTACGTAGACAACACTCTCCTCTCGTTGCCATGCATCACATGATCCTGTGTGCGCGTAGGAAATTTTTGAAATTACTACGAAACCCAACAGTGGTATCAGAGCCTGGTTATTGATGTTGATGTTATTTGCACGAGTAGAACACAAATGAGTTGTGGACGATACAAGTCATACTGCCTACCAGCATGTCATATTTTGGTTCGGCGGTATTGTTGGACGAGACGACCCAGACCAACCTTACGCGTACGCTTACGCGAGACCGGTTCCCTCGACGTGCTTTGCACAGAGATGGCTTGCGGGCGACTGTCTCTCCAACTTTAGTTGAACCAAGTATGGCTACGCCCGGTCCTTGCGAAGGTTAAAACGGAGTCTATTTGACAAACTATCGTTGTGGTTTTGATGCGTAGGTGAGATTGGTTCTTACTTAAGCCCGTAGCAGCCACGTAAAAATGCAACAACAAAGTAGAGGACGTCTAACTTGTTTTTGCAGGGCATGTTGTGATGTGATATGGTCAAGGCATGATGCTGAATTTTATTGTATGAGATGATCATGTTTTGTAACCAAGTTATCGGCAACTGGCAGGAGCCATATGGTTGTCGCTTTATTGTATGCAATGCAATCGCGATGTAATGCTTAACTTTATTACTAAACGGTAGTGATAGTCGTGAAAGCATAAGATTGGCGAGACGACAACGATGCTACGATGGAGATCAAGGTGTCGCGCCGGTGACGATGGTGATCATGACGGTGCTTCGGAGATGGAGATCACAAGCACGAGATGATGATGGCCATATCATATCATTTATATTGATTGCATGTGATGTTTATCTTTTTATGCATCTTATCTTGCTTTGATTGACGGTAGCTTTATAAGATGATCTCTCATTAAATTATCAAGAAGTGTTCTCCCTGAGTATGCACCGTTGCCAAAGTTCGTCGTGCCCAGACACCACGTGATGATCGGGTGTGATAAGCTCTACGTCCATCTACAACGGGTGCAAGCCAGTTTTTGCACACGCAGAATACTCAGGTTAAACTTGACGAGCCTAGCATATGCAGATATGGCCTCGGAACACGGAGACCGAAAGGTCGAGCGTGAATCATATAGTAGATATGATCAACATAACGATGTTCACCATTGAAAACTACTCCATCTCACGTGATGATCGGTTATGGTTTAGTTGATTTGGATCACGTAATCACTTAGAGGATTAGAGTGATGTCTATCTAAGTGGGAGTTCTTAAATAATATGATTAATTGAACTTAAATATTATCATGAACTTAGTACCTGATAGTATCTTGCTTGTTTATGTTGATTGTAGATAGATGGCTCGTGCTGTTGTTCCGTTGAATTTTAATGCGTTCCTTGAGAAAGCAAAGTTGAAAGATGATGGTAGCAATTACACGGACTGGGTCCGTAACTTGAGGATTATCCTCATTGCTGCACAGAAGAATTACGTCCTGGAAGCACCGCTGGGTGCCAGGCCTGCTGCTGGAGCAACGCCAGATGTTATGAACGTCTGGCAGAGCAAAGCTGATGACTACTCGATAGTTCAGTGTGCCATGCTTTACGGCTTAGAATCGGGACTTCAACGACGTTTTGAACGTCATGGAGCATATGAGATGTTCCAGGAGTTGAAGTTAATATTTCAAGCAAATGCCCGAATTGAGAGATATGAAGTCTCCAATAAGTTCTGTAGCTGCAAGATGGAGGAGAACAGTTCTGTCAGTGAGCATATACTCAAAATGTCTGGGTATAATAATCACTTGATTCAATTGGGAGTTAATCTTCCAGATGATTGCGTCATCGACAGAATTCTCCAATCACTGCCACCAAGCTACAAGAGCTTCGTAATGAACTATAATATGCAAGGGATGAACAAGACTATTCCCGAGCTCTTCGCAATGCTGAAAGCTGCGGAGGTAGAAATCAAGAAGGAGCATCAAGTGTTGATGGTTAACAAGACCACTAGTTTCAAGAAAAAGGGCAAAGGGAAGAAAAAGGGGAACTTCAAGAAGAACGGCAAGCAAGTTGCTGCTCAAGAGAAGAAACCTAAGTCTGGACCTAAGCCTGAAACTGAGTGCTTCTACTGCAAGCAGACTGGTCACTGGAAGCGGAACTGCCCCAAGTATTTGGCAGATAAGAAGGATGGCAAGGTGAACAAAGGTATATGTGATATACATGTTATTGATGTGTACCTTACTAGAGCTCGCAGTAGCACCTGGGTATTTGATACTGGTTCTGTTGCTAATATTTGCAACTCGAAACAGGGACTACAGAATAAGCGGGCACTGGCAAAGGACGAGGTGACGATGCGCGTGGGAAACGGTTCCAAAGTCGATGTGATCGCAGTCGGCACGCTACCTCTACATCTACCTTCGGGATTAATATTAGACCTAAGTAATTGTTATTTGGTGCCAGCGTTGAGCATGAACATTATATCTGGATCTTGTTTAATGCGAGACGGTTATTCATTTAAATCAGAGAATAATGGTTGTTCTATTTATATGAGTAATATCTTTTATGGTCATGCACCCTTGAAGAGTGGTCTATTTTTATTGAATCTCGATAGTAGTAATATTCATAATGTTGAAGCCAAAAGATGCAGAGTTGATAATGAAAGTGCAACTTATTTGTGGCACTGTCGTTTAGGTCATATCGGTATAAAGCGCATGAAGAAACTCCATACCGATGGACTTTTGGAACCACTTGATTATGAATCACTTGGTACTTGCGAACCGTGCCTCATGGGCAAGATGACTAAAACACCGTTCTCCGGTACTATGGAGAGAGCAACAGATTTGTTGGAAATCATACATACCGATGTATGTGGCCCAATGAATATTGAGGCTCGTGGCGGATATCGTTATTTTCTCACCTTCACAGATGATTTAAGCAGATATGGGTATATTTACTTAATGAAACATAAGTCTGAAACATTTGAAAAGTTCAAAGAATTTCAGAGTGAAGTTGAAAATCATCGTAACAAGAAAATAAAGTTTCTACGATCTGATCGTGGAGGAGAATATTTGAGTTACGAGTTTGGTGTACATTTGAAAAACTGTGGAATAGTTTCGCAACTCACGCCACCCGGAACACCACAGCGTAATGGTGTGTCCGAACGTCGTAATCGTACTTTACTAGATATGGTGCAATCTATGATGTCTCTTACTGATTTACCGCTATCATTTTGGGGATATGCTTTAGAGACGGCCGCATTCACGTTAAATAGGGCACCATCAAAATCCGTTGAGACGACGCCTTATGAACTGTGGTTTGGCAAGAAACCAAAGTTGTCGTTTCTTAAAGTTTGGGGCTGTGATGCTTATGTGAAAAAGCTTCAACCTGATAAGCTCGAACCCAAATCGGAGAAATGTGTCTTCATAGGATACCCAAAGGAAACTGTTGGGTACACCTTCTATCACAGATCCGAAGGCAAAACATTCGTTGCTAAGAATGGATCATTTCTAGAGAAGGAGTTTCTCTCGAAAGAAGTGAGTGGGAGGAAAGTAGAACTTGACGAGGTAACTGTACCTGCTCCCTTACTGGAAAGTAGTTCATCACAGAAAACTGTTTCAGTGACACCTACACCAGTTAGTGAGGAAGCCAATGATAATGATCATGAAACTTCAGATCAAGATACTACTGAACCGCGTAGATCAACCAGAGTAAGATCCGCACCAGAGTGGTACGGTAATCCTGTTCTGGAGGTCATGCTACTAGATCATGATGAACCTATGAACTATGAAGAAGCGATGGTGAGCCCAGATTCCGTAAAGTGGCTTGAAGCCATGAAATCTGAGATGGGATCCATGTATGAGAACAAAGTATGGACTTTGGTTGACTTGCCCGATGATCGGCAAGCAATTGAGAATAAATGGATTTTTAAGAAGAAGACTGACGCTGATGGTAATGTTACTGTCTACAAAGCTCGACTTGTCGCAAAAGGTTTTCGGCAAGTTCAAGGAATTGACTACGATGAGACCTTCTCACCCGTAGCGATGCTTAAGTCCGTCCGAATCATGTTAGCAATTGCCGCATTTTATGATTATGAAATTTGGCAAATGGATGTCAAAACTGCATTCCTGAATGGATTTCTGGAAGAAGAGTTGTATATGATGCAACCAGAAGGTTTTGTCGATCCAAAGGGAGCTAACAAAGTGTGCAAGCTCCAGCGATCCATTTATGGACTGGTGCAAGCCTCTCGGAGTTGGAATAAACGTTTTGATAGTGTGATCAAAGCATTTGGTGTTATACAGACTTTCGGAGAAGCCTGTATTTACAAGAAAGTGAGTGGGAGCTCTGTAGCATTTCTGATATTATATGTGGATGACATATTACTGATTGGAAATGATATAGAATTTCTGGATAGCATAAAGGGATACTTGAATAAAAGTTTTTCAATGAAAGACCTCGGTGAAGCTGCTTACATATTAGGCATTAAGATCTATAGAGATAGATCAAGACGCTTAATTGGACTTTCACAAAGCACATACCTTGACAAAATTTTGAAGAAGTTCAAAATGGATCAAGCGAAGAAAGGGTTCTTGCCTGTGTTACAAGGTGTGAAATTGAGTAAGACTCAATGCCCGACCACTGCAGAAGATAGAGAGAATATGAAAGATGTTCCCTATGCATCAGCCATAGGCTCTATCATGTATGCAATGCTGTGTACCAGACCTGATGTGTGCCTTGCTATAAGTTTAGCAGGGAGGTACCAAAGTAATCCAGGAATGGATCACTGGACAGCGGTCAAGAACATCCTGAAATACCTGAAAAGGACTAAGGATATGTTTCTCATATATGGAAGTGACAAAGAGCTCATCGTAAAAGGTTACGTTGGTGCAAGCTTTGACACTGATCCGGACGATTCTAAATCGCAAACCGGATACGTGTTTACATTAAACGGTGGAGCTGTCAGTTGGTGCAGTTCTAAACAAAGCGTCGTAGCGGGATCTACATGTGAAGCGGAATACATAGCTGCTTCGGAAGCAGCAAATGAAGGAGTCTGGATGAAGGAGTTCATATCCGATCTAGGTGTCATACCTAGTGCATCGGGTCCAATGAAAATATTTTGTGACAATACTGGTGCAATTGCCTTGGCAAAGGAATCCAGATTTCACAAAAGGACCAAACACATCAAGAGACGCTTCAACTCCATCCGGGATCTAGTCCAGGTGGGAGACATAGAGATTTGCAAGATATATACGGATCTGAATGTTGCAGACCCGTTGACTAAGCCTCTTCCACGAGCAAAACATGATCAGCACCAAAGCTCCATGGGTGTTAGATTCATTACAGTGTAATCTAGATTATTGACTCGAGTGCAAGTGGGAGACTGAAGGAAATATGCCCTAGAGGCAATAATAAAGTTATTATTTATTTCCTTATAATCATGATAAATGTTTATTATTCATGCTAGAATTGTATTTACCGGAAACATAATACATGTGTGAATACATAGACAAACAGAGTGTCACTAGTATGCCTCTACTTGACTAGCTCGTTAATCAAAGATGGTTATGTTTCCTAACCATGAACAATGAGTTGTTATTTGATTAACGAGGTCACATCATTAGTAGAATGATCTGATTGACATGACCATTCCATTAGCTTAGCACCCGATCGTTTAGTATGTTGCTATTGCTTTCTTCATGACTTATACATGTTCCTATGACTATGAGATTATGCAACTCCCGTTTACCGGAGGAACACTTTGGGTACTACCAAACGTCACAACGTAACTGGGTGATTATAAAGGAGTACTACAGGTGTCTCCAATGGTCGATGTTGGGTTGGCGTATTTCGAGATTAGGATTTGTCACTCCGATTGTCGGAGAGGTATCTCTGGGCCCTCTCGGTAATACACATCACATAAGCCTTGCAAGCATTACAACTAATATGTTAGTTGTGAGATGATGTATTACGGAACGAGTAAAGAGACTTGCCGGTAACGAGATTGAACTAGGTATTGGATACCGACGATCGAATCTCGGGCAAGTAACATACCGATGACAAAGGGAACAACATATGTTGTTATGCGGTCTGACTGATAAAGATCTTCGTAGAATATGTAGGAGCCAATATGGGCATCCAGGTCCCGCTATTGGTTATTGACCGGAGACGTGTCTCGGTCATGTCTACATTGTTCTCGAACCCGTAGGGTCCGCACGCTTAAGGTTACGATGACAGTTATATTATGAGTTTATGCATTTTGATGTACCGAAGGTTGTTCGGAGTCCCGGATGTGATCACGGACATGACGAGGAGTCTCGAAATGGTCGAGACGTAAAGATTGATATATTGGAAGCCTATATTTGGATATCGGAAGTGTTCCGGGTGAAATCGGGATTTTACCGGAATACCGAGAGGGTTACCGGAACCCCCCGGGAGCTATTTGGGCCATAGTGGGCCTTAGTGGAAAAGAGAAGGGGCTGCCCTAGATGGGCTGCGCGCCACCCCCTTCCCCTAGTCCTATTAGGACTAGGAGAGGTGGCCGGCCCCCTCCTCCTCTTTTCCCCTCCGAGGAATCCTAGTTGGACTAGGATTGGAGGGGGAATCCTACTCCCAGAGGGAGTAGGACTCTCCTGCGCCTCCCCCCCTTGGCCGGCCAGGCTCCCCTCCTCTCCTCCTTTATATACGGAGGCAGGGGCACCTCTAAACACACAAGTTGACACAAGTTGATCCACGTGATCGATTCCTTAGCCGTGTGCGGTGCCCCCTGCCACCATATTCCTCGATAATACTGTAGCGGAGTTTAGGCGAAGCCCTGCTGCTGTAGTTCATCAAGATCGTCACCACGCCGTCGTGCTGACGAAACTCTTCCCCGACACTTTGCTGGATCGGAGTCCGGGGATCGTCATCGAGCTGAACGTGTGCTCGAACTCGGAGGTGCCGTAGTTTCGGTACTTGATCGGTTGGATCGTGAAGACGTACGACTACTTCCTCTACGTCGTGTCATCGCTTCCGCAGTCGGTCTGTGTTGGGTACGTAGACAACACTCTCCTCT
Organism: Triticum dicoccoides; assembly: GCF_002162155.2. Taxonomy (NCBI): domain Eukaryota; kingdom Viridiplantae; phylum Streptophyta; class Magnoliopsida; order Poales; family Poaceae; genus Triticum; species Triticum dicoccoides. The sequence continues at coordinate 142,423,832 of NC_041389.1, read as the reverse complement.
CGTTGCTATGCATCACATGATCCTGTGTGCGCGTAGGAAAATTTTTGAAATTACTACGAATCCCAACAAAGCCTTCCTAAGGAATGTTACTATTATGGTGTTTATCAATGATCCAAGTACTCTCTATCATCTTGGTGGAAGAAGTTTTCCATCTCGTTGGTGTTATCACTTATATTATTTGTTTTCGTAGTGGCAGAATTTTCGCCTCAATTTTGAGAAGTTTTCCTTAAGCCCACTACAAGCTTATTCTTTTCGTTGTTGGTTTTCCAACAACTCCGTTATAACCTTCTCGGAAGGATGCTTTCCAAGCTCATTTGTGGCAGAAGTTGGCATTTTCTTCTCTATTCTGTTATTCCAATGATCTATCTTCTATTCTTTTTCCGGAGGCATGGTGATGTTGCTCTCTTCACTCATCATCTCGAATTGTGAGGATCGTGTTCTTTTCATGCTTATCCATTTAACCGGAGTGTCATGTCCTCTTTTCAAGTTCTTTCATCTTATCAAGTTTTGCCCCCTTCTCAACCGGAGTGCTGACTGAAATCTTTCTTACCCCTTGTGCCATTCTTTCAATAGTTCCGGAGGCAGTGTGTTGTTGATTTCATCAAGTATCCTCTCATCCTGTCAAGTTCATGTTCTATTCGTTCCATGTTCAACAGGAGTGCTGCCCGAATTCTTCCTCTCTCATCTTGTTTTAACCGGAGTGGTTTCGAATTCTATCTTGTCCATTAAACTCTTGGTTCATGCCTTTGCAACCTTCTTGGTTCTTGTCGTATCACTTGTTCCTCTTATCTAACGGAGTGTTTCAATTCCTTTCGTCTCCGTTGTGGCTTTTCTTCAAGTTTTCTACCTCTCAAGGTTTGTTGGTTTCACTCGTTTGTCAAAGAAGCAACTTAGTTCTACCTCTTATCTTCCTCTTCCTTTTCCCTTCGGTGCCATCCTAGATCTCGGGACGAGATCCTCTTGTAGTGGTGGAGTGTTGTAACGCCCCAAGACCAGCGCTCCAGATGCCTTTCATGTTTTCCGACTTTCGTCATGTAATTTGTTTTGTTTGTTGCATTCATCGTTGCATCATTTGCATTGCATCATGTCATGCATTCCCTTTTTAAAAACTCAAATAAATAAATCGTGTGGATCTTTGATCCATTTAAATTGAGGGAAATGCACATGGTGATTTCTCTTTAAAACATATTCAAAGTCTCCTACTATTTATTAGGGAGCTATAGTAAATATTCCATTAATTTGGAATTGACCATGACACACTTGCATTTGAAACTCCTATCGTCTCTAAATTATTTAAATCCTCCATCCTTCTCCCCTTGCTCCAAATCTAGTTGTGGAGCTTTGAAATTATTTCAAAGTAGTCACATGCCATTTCAGTTAACTTCAGGTTTAATTGAACCTCCAAATAAATCCCTTGGTTCTTTTCTTTTTCTGAAATATGGAAAAGAAACCCCTTTTCTTTCTTTTGGCCAGCCAAGCAGGCCTCCTGGCCTTTCCCTTCCATCCGAAGTTGCCCCAAGGTCAAGCTGGGCCTCCAGGCGACCGAAGGCCAGCCCAGCCTCTAACCCTCGCTAACCCTAGCCTGATCCCACTTCTCTCCTCGATCCCCATCTCCCTCGCCCTCGTTCCCTATAGTGCGCCGCCACCACCTACGCACGCTCGTGCCTCGCCCGATCCGCCGCAGTCAGCTAGCTCTGCCAGCCGCCGTCGACCTCGCTGGCCGGCGAGTCTTCCTCCGTGCCGTCCCTGGCTCTTTCACCTTGCCGGCCCCTCTCCTCCTCCGCACCTTCCCTCGTCGCCTCCTCCCTCCGTTGCGCGTGAGGCCGTTCAGGCCCCGTGCCCCTGCCTCGACCCTGCTCCGCGCCAAGGACACCGCCGGCAACGGCGTCGCCATGGTCTTCATGAGCCTGCAACGCTCGTCCTCCTTCCCGAGCTCGACCCCTCGTCTAGCGCGCCTTCTCCATCCCTGTCGCCGCGTGCTGCCAACCTTCTGCCTCCTCGCCATGGCCCCTCGCAAGCTTCCTCCGACGCCTTGCCTCGCCTCTGCCTCCTCTGTGCTTACCCCACTGCTGCCGTGCTGCTCCTCACCCGCACGCCCCTTGCCGCCTCCTCCACCGGTGGCGACCACCAGGAGCTCCGCCGCGCCTCGAGCTCCATCCTGCGAGCAGCAGCTCCAGTTGATCCTTGCTCTTGTTGGTCCTGCCTTCCCATGGCCTGAACCCCCACTGCTACTAAGGGCACCATGTCCGCAAACCCTGCTGCCGGCGCATGCTACCAGTTCGTTCTGTCCTTCTGAACACTGTCATCCGAAGCCTTTTGTGATGTTCTGTCTTGGATCCTGCCAAGATCGCCTCAAGTTCGACTACGGTGTGCTGCCCCGACCAAGACCGCAAGTACCGCACCGAGCGCCAAGTACCTCTACGGATGCACTGGACATCTACGACAAGTGTACCTCTACATCCTGGAATCGCCAAGTACCGCACCACAACATGGAATCCCGAAGGACTTGGATGCGACAAGTTCCTCTCCGAACGTGTACAACTACTGACGCCGTGTACGACTACTTCCCACGATGACCCGTGACCGTCTACTTCCATTACCGTCGCCACGTGAACAACTACTTTCCACGACGACCCGTGAATGACTACTTCCTCTACATCATACCGAACCCGAACCGCTCTGAAAATGCATGCTTCAAAGGTATAACCAAAGAGACGATCACCCGTGGACCGAATGCATGTGTTGTATGAGATGTACCGTTTACACCGTGTCCGAATTGTCACTCATTTCCATGCCACTAACCCGTGGGAACCCGGTAGTCGGGAGCACCCCACCATCTCTAGCATGTTCCGCACATCCGCACGCTTCCTTTTGCACCGCTATCTCCATGAGCTACCGGAACCGATATGTTGACGTGGCATAATTTTCGGATATGTTGCCGTGACACCCCTTCTTTCCGCCACGGTGACAAATGCCTCGTATCTTGCTCATGTCAACATTTTCATAAAATTGCTTAAAACTTGCATATGTCATCCGCATCATGATAACAACAATTAAAATGTTTAAAATTGTGTTTGCATTAAAATGCTAAATGCATGTGGGGATTTTCCGGAATTGTTGTTTGTTGTTCCAGCCTCATTTAAAATTGCCTAGATAGGTAGTTTTATTACGCTTCACCTCTTGCCATGTTAACAACATTTAAACCGGACATGCATCATACTTGTTTGTGCGTCATGCCATGTTTATGTGATGGTTGTTTACCATGTTGTTTGCTCCTTTCCGGTTTGCTTCTCTCGTTAGCTTCGGTTTCGTTCCGGAGTTGTGAGGATTCGTTCGACTACGTCCATTTGTCTTCTTCATGGACTCGTTCTTCTTCCTAGCGGGATTTCAGGCAAGATGACCGTCACCTTGGATCTCACTACTATCATTGCTATGCTAGTTGCTTCGTTCTATCGCTATGCTGCGTTACCTATCATTTGCTCTTCAAGCTTCCCAAATTGCCATGACCCTCTAACCTTTGACACCCTTCCTAGCAAACTGTTGTTTGGCTATGTTACCGCTTTGCTCAGCCCCTCTTATAGCGTTGCTAGTTGCAGGTGAAGTTGAAGATTTCTCCATGGTGGACATGATGTTGGTTGGGATATCATAATATCTCTTATATTATTAATGCATCTATATACTTGGTAAAGGGTGGAAGGCTCGGCCTTATGCCTGGTGTTTTGTTCCACTCTTGCCGCCCTAGTTTCCGTCATACCGGTGTTATGTTCCCGGATTTTGCGTTCCTTACGCGGTCGGGTGATTTATGGGACCCCCTTGACAGTTCGCTTTGAATAAAACTCCTCCAGCAAGGCCCAACCTTGGTTTTACCATTTGCCTCACCTAGCCCTTTTTCCCTTGGGTTTCCGGAGCCCGAGGGTCATCTTTATTTTAGCCCCCCCCCGGGCCAGTGCTTGTCTAAGAGCTGGTCCGAACCGAGTAGACTGCGGGGCCCCCTCGGGGAAACTCGAGGTCTGGTTTTACTCGTAGGATGTCTCATCCGGTGTTGCCCTGAGAACGAGATATGTGCAGTTCCTATCGGGATTGTTGGCGCATCGGGCGGCTTTGCTGGTCTTGTTTTACCATTGTCGAAATGTCTTGTAAACCGGGATTCCGAGACTGATTGGGTCTTCCTGGGAGAAGGAATATCCTTCGTTGATCGCGAGAGCTTATCATGGGCTAAGTTGGGACACCCCTGTAGGGTATAAACTTTCGAGAGCCGTGCCCGCGGTTATGTGGCAGATGGGAATTTGTTAATGTCCGGTTGTAGATAACTTGACACCAGATCCGAATTAAAACGCATCAACCGCGTGTGTAGCCGTGATGGTCTCTTCTCGGCGGAGTCCGGGAAGTGAACACGGTCTTTGGGTTATGTTTGACATAAGTAGGAGTTCAGGATCACTTCTTGATCATTGCTAGCTGCACGACCGTTCCTTTGTTTCTCTTCTCGCTCTCATTTGCGTATGTTAGCCACCATATCATGCTTAGTCGCTGCTGCAACCTCACCACTTGACCCCTTCCTTTCCCATTAAGCTTTGCTAGTCTTGATACCCATGGTAATGGGATTGCTGAGTCCTCGTGGCTCACAGTTTACTACAACAACAGTTCCAGGTACAGGTTATGCGATGATCATGACGCGAGAGCGATGTTTGCTTGTTTTGGAGTTCTTCTTCTGCTTCTTCTTCGATCAGGGGATAGGTTCTAGGTCGGCAGCCTGGGCTAGCAGGGTGGATGTCGTTTGAGTTTCTGTTTGTGTTTCATCCGTAGTCGGATGGTGCTCTTATGTAAGATGATGTTGTATTCGTGTGGCATTGTATGCCTTATGTATGTATCCCTATCTATTATGTAATGTTGATGTAATGATATCCACCTTGCAAAAGCATCTTCAAGATGCGCTTCTATCCTTGGTGGGACCTTCGAGTCTCTTTAGGATAGGGTCGCATCTTGGGCGTGACATGGGCTCCTACTTCTATGACAAAAAATCATGACAGAAAATGGGCTTTTTGTCCTGGGCGGGCCGGAGACGCAGCTACATGACATTCTTTGGGCCGTCCATGACGGAAAAAAACCATGGTAGAATCGAGGGCAAGGAAAATTTCAGGGAGTTCCCGGTTACGGTGGGAGGTCGGGGGCTGAGCGATGCACGTTTCTCTTGTAAACGTACGCGCGTGTGTGTGATGCGTTGGCTCTAACTGAACCTGAGCAAGGCGTTGGGCTCTAACTGAACCCGAGCGATTGCACTGCATGCTACGCGTTACTGAACCCGAGATATCGATCGATGGCTGTTAACTGAACCAAATCGAGCGATTCCTTCGCTACTGCTGCTAAC
>NC_041389.1:142383278-142417915 GCF_002162155.2 Triticum dicoccoides | reverse complement strand
GAGCAGTGGCGTTGCCTCTGGATGAACAAGACTCCGTGGTGTGGAGGGTTGGATGAACAGTAGACGGTAGAGGGGTGCCCGTGGAGGGGTGGTTGAACATTAGCTGATGGAGTAGCGCGCGGTGGAGGCTGGATGAACAGGAGCCCGTGGAGGCTGGAGGAGGTCGACAGTAGCTCGTGGACGTGATGTCTACTACACAACCTTCTTCTTGTAGACGTTGTTGGGCCTGCAAGTGCACATGTTTGTAGGACAATAGCAAATTTCCCTCAAGTGGATGACCTAAGGTTTATCAATCCGTGGGAGGCGTAGAATGAAGATGGTCTCTCTCAAACAACCCTGCAACCAAATCACAAAGAGTCTCTTGTGTCCCCAACACACCCAATACAATGGAAAATTGTATAGGTGCACTAGTTCGGCGAAGAGATGGTGATATAAGTGCAATATGGATAGTAGATAAAGGTTTTTGTAATCTGAAATAATAAAAACAACAAGGTAACTAATGATAAAAGTGAGCGTAAACGGTATTGCAATGATAGGAAACAAGGCCTAGGGTTCATACTTTCACTAGTGCAAGTTCTCTCAACAATAATAACATAGATAGATCGTATAACAATCCCTCAACATGCAACAAAGAGTCACTCCAAAGCCACTAATAGCGGAGAACAAACGAAGAGATTATGGTAGGGTACGAAACCACCTCAAAGTTATTCTTTCGGATCGATCTATTCAAGAGTTCATACTAAAATAACACCTTAAGACACAAATCAACCAAAACCCTAATGTCACCTAGAAACTCCATTGTCACCTCAAGTATCCGTTTGCATGATTATACGATATGCATCACACAATCTGAGATTCATCTATTCAACCAACACAAAAGTACTTCAAAGAGTGCCCCAAAGTTTCTACCGGAGAGTCAAGACGAAAACGTGTGTCAACCCCTATGCATAGGTTCATGGGTGGAACCCGCAAGTTGATCACCAAAACATACATCAAGTGGCACGTGAAATCCCTTTGTCACCATAGATAAACACGACAAGACATACATCAAGTGTTCTCAAATCCTTAAAGACTCAATCCGACAAGATAACTTCAAAGGGAAAACTCAATTCATCACAAGAGAGTAGAGGGGGGAGAAACATCATAAGATCCAACTATAATAGCAAAGCTCGCGATACATCAAAATTGTGCCATAGAGAGAACACGAGAGAGAGAGAGATCAAACACATAGCTACTCGTACATACCCTCAGCCCCGAGGGTGAACTACTCCCTCCTCGTCATGGATAGCGCCGGGATGATGAAGATGGCCACCAGTGATGGATTCCCCCTCCGGCAGGGTGCCAGAATGGGCTTGAGGGAGTCCTGGACTAAGGGGTGTCCGGACAGCCGGACTATCATTGTCAGCCGGACTCCAATACTATGAAGATACAAGATTGAAGACTTCGTCCCGTGTCCGGATGGGACTTTCCTTGGCGTGGAAGGCAAGCTTGGCGATACGGATATGTAGATCTCCTACCATTGTAACCGACTCTGTGTAACCCTAGCCCTCTCCGTTGTCTATATAAACCGGAGGGTTTTAGTCCGTAGGACAACACAACCATTACAACAATCATACCATAGGCTAGCTTCTAGGGTTTAGCCTCCTTGATCTCGTGGTAGATCCACTCTTGTACTACCCATATCATCAATATCAATCAAGCAAGAGTAGGGTTTTACCTCCATCAAGAGGGCCCGAACCTGGGTAAAAACATCGTGTCCCTTGTCTCCTGTTACCATCCGCCTAGACGCACAGTTCGGGACCCCCTACCCGAGATCCGCCGGTTTTGACACCGACATTGGTGCTTTCATTGAGAGTTCCTCTGTGTCGTCACCGATAGGCTTGATGGCTTCTTCAATCAAGAACAACGCCGTCCAGGGTGAGACTTTTCTCCTCGGACAGATTTCGTGTTCGGCGGCTTCGCACTGCGGGCCAATTCACATGGCCATCTGGAGCAGATCGAAAGCTACGCCCCTGGCCATCAGGTCAGATTTGGAAGCCTAAACTTCGCGGCTGACATCCGCCGGGACTTGATCTTCGATGGAGTCGAGCCACCGCCAAGCGTGCCGCACTATCACAATGGGCATGATCTACCTCTGCCGCCGGATAGTACCCTGGAGGCCGCACACGAATCCGCTCTGACCCATAGTTCGGAGCCGATCGCGCAGATCGAGGACGGGTGGCTGGACACCGCCTCGGGGGCTGCAACTTCTACGGTGATAGAGCCGAATACTGATCTTGTCCCTTATAAAGCTCGTGACTCCGAGGCACCGGACTCCTTGCCGGACTCCGAACCTCCTGCGCCCCCGATAATCGAATCCGATTGGGCGCCGATTATGGAGTTCACCGCCGCGGACATCTTTCAGCACTCACCCTTTGGCGACATCCTGAATTTGCTAAAGCATCTCTCGTTATTAGGAGAACCCTGGCCGGACTGTGGTCAGGACGGTTGGGATGCGGACGACGAAGAAATTCAAAGCCCACCCACCACCCACTTCGTAGCCACTGTCGACGATCTAACTGACATGCTAGACTATGACTCCGAAGACATCGACGGTATGGACGACGATGCCGGAGACTACCAAGAACCAGCGCTCACCGAGCACTGGAAGGCCACCCCAACCCATGATGTATATATGGTGGACACCCCAAAAGAAAGCGATGACGAGGAACAACGGGACGCGGCAAAGGATAATTCCGCTGACAAACAACCAAAACGGCGACGCAGATGCCGCCCTAAGTCCTGCCTCGACAAAAACAGCACTCCTAATGACCCAGCGATAGAGCAGGGCAAACCAGTGGACGACAAACACGCAACCAATGAACCATCCGAGTAGGATGAATCGGACAATCAATCCATGCCTGGCGAAAACAACAGTCCAGACGAACTCACGCCGGACACACCACCGGAGCATAAGAACCTGCACAAAAGACTGGTCGCCACTGCAAGAAGTCTGAAAAAGGAAAAACGGAAGCTCAAAACGCGGAAGACATACTCAGAATGAGGTGGAGCAAAGTACTCAAGACCGCGGACAAATATGGCAATAGCCATCAAACAAAAAGCTATCCAAAGCGCAAGCTGCTGCCAGAATTTTTGCCTGGCACCCTTCAGATATGCCAGGAATCGCACGCAGATTGGCAGAACATAGCCTAAACATCCTAAAAGGGTTCAAGCCAGTCAAACAGGCTCTTCGGTGATTTTCCGAACCCAAAAGACAGGCAATGGGAGAAGAGCTAGCCAAACTACTGGAAGCCGGATTCATCAGAGACATCAAACATCCGGACTGGCTAGCAAACCTAGTAATGCTACCAAAGAAGGATAAATCCTGGCGCCTATGTGTCGATTTTAAAGACCTCAACAAGGCCTGCCCGAAGGATCCCTTCCCCCTTCCCCGCATCGACCAAATAATCGATGCTAGTGCAGGGCACGACTCATTGTGCTTCCTGGACGCATACTCTGGCTACCATCAAATCAAAATGGTGGAAATAGACCAAGCCGCAACAGCATTCATCACTCCATATGGACCATTCTGCTTCAACACGATGCCCTTCGGACTCATAAATGCCGGCGCAACATATCAGCGCATGATTCAGACATGTCTGGCTACCCAGATCGGCAAAACAGTAGAGGCATACGTAGATGATGTAGTCGTCAAAACCAAACACGTCGAAACCCTAGTAGACGATCTAAGGCTCAAATTCGACAACCTTCGAGCATATGACATCAAGCTGAATCCGGAAAAATGCGTTTTCGGCGTGCCAGCCGGAAAGCTCCTGGGCTTCATCGTATCCAGTAGAGGAATTGAAGCAAACCCAGCTAAGATCCGAGCTCTGTCGTAGCTCGACATTCCAAAAGACCTCAAACAAATACAAAAATTAAATGGATGCATGGCGGCTCTAAGCCGCTTCATCTCCCATTTAGGAGAAAAGGCATTGCCCCTCTATCGCCTCCTCAGGCGCACCGAACACTTCGAGTGGACGGATGCTGCCACTACCGGACTCGAAGAAATAAAAGCCATATTGGCAACAAATCCGGTCCTGGCTGCGCCTAACTTGGGCGAACCAATGTTGTTATATATCGCGGCAACACATCAAGTTGTAAGCGTGGTGCTCGTCGTCGAACGAGAAACAGAAGGGCATAAATTCCCTCTTCAAAAACTAGTGTACTACGTATCCACTGTCTTAACTCCCTGTAAGTCCCGCTACCCGCACTATCAAAAGATAGCGTAAGCAGTGTTCATGGCACACCGGAAGCTTCGACACTACTTTCAAGAGTGCTCGATAACAGTGGCCTCCGAAGTTCCCCTCAACGACATTATAAACAACCGCGATGCAACGGGCAGGATTGCAAAATGGGCCATCGAGCTCTTACCATTCGATATAACTTACAAACCTCGGCGAGCTATAAAGTCGCAAGTCTTGGCCGAATTTGTCGCCGAATGGACTGAAGCCGAGCTCCCTAAAGAGTACGGCGCATACTCCAATTGGACTATGCATTTCGACAGCTCCAAAATGTTGGCCGCTTGGGGGCTGGCATCGTATTGACGTCCCCAACCGGGGATACAGTCCAATACGTACTTCAGAGAATGTACACGGACTCCAACAATGCAGCCGAATATGAGGCCCTCCTACATGGCCTCCGGATGGCAATCTCCATGGGCATTCAACGCCTAGAGGTGCGCGGGGATTCAAACCTCGCAATATCCCAAGTAAATGGAGACTTTGATGCCAAAGATCCGAAAATGGCAGCCTATCGTAACGATGTCCTAAAAATGTCAGCTCGGTTCGAAGGACTCGAATTCCACCACGTAGCCCGGGATAATAACCAAGCAGCCGACGTATTGGCACGCATCAGCGCGAAACGCGAGGCTGTCCCCCCAAACATCTTTCTGGAACGGCTCTTTAAGCCACCCGTACTATGGGAAGAGGAGTCCGGAAATAACAACCCGGAAGCAGCCGCACTACCCAACACAGAACAGTCTGACATAATCGGTGGCTCAGTCGATGAAATAACACCTTCATCCCACGAAATAATGGCAGTAATTGCCCCGTGGACAGAGCCATTCCTAGCCTACTTAATTAGGCAGGAACTTCCCTAGGACCAAAATGAGGCCTGCTGCATAGTTCGGCGATCTAAAGCCTACAAGGTACAAGAGGGAGAGTTGTACAAGAAAAGCACAACCGGAGTCCTTCAAAGGTGTATCTTTCGAAGAGGAAGGGCGATACCTTCTGGCTGAAATTCATGCCGGACTAGGCGGACACCACGCCGCAGCTCGGGCCCTTGTAGGCAAGACCTTCCGTACAAGATTTTATTGGCCGACGGCCCGGGCAGATGCTCAGGACTTAGTCCAAAGATGCGTTTGGTTGTCAGCTCTTTGCTAATCAGAGCCATATGCCACCCACCGCCCTCAAAACTATACCCATTACCTGGCCGTTCGCGGTCTGGGGGCTTGACATGGTTGGACCCCTTAAAGGGGGAACCCACAAGCAAAGGTACCTATTGGTCATGGTGGACAAATGCACCAAATGGATAGAGGCCAAGCCAGTTAAAACGGCAGAGTCCGGACCAGTGATAGACTTTATATCCGGGGTAGTACACCGTTATGGTGTCCCCCATAGCATCATTACCGATAACGGCACGAATTTCACGCCCGACGAGGTTAAATCATGGTGCAAAAACATGGGCATTAAGCTCGACTACGCTTCAGTCTATCATCCTCAAACCAACTGTCAAGTGGAACGAGAAAATGGTTTAATAATGAGCGGCATTAAACCCAGACTAGCGCGGTCCCTTACAAAATCTGACACGCACTGGGTAGAGGAGCTCGACTCCGTACTCTGGGGGCTGCGGACAACGCCCAACCGTACTACCGGATTCACACCATTCTTTATGGTATACGGCGCAGAGGCAGTTTTGCCCTGTGACATCATTCATGACTCACCTCGAGTGCGCATGTACGAGGAAAGGGAAGCCGAGCTGGATCGTCAGGACAGCTTGGACACATTGGAGGAAGAACGCGACGTTGCCAAGGCTCGTTCCGCATTCTATCAACAGCAGGCTCGAAGATACCAAAGCAGAGAAGTACGGGCTATGACTTACAATGTTGGCGAACTAGTTCTACGCCTGCCGGACAAGAAAAAGGACAAGCTCAAGCCCAAATGGGAGGGCCCCTTCATTATAGATCAAGTCCTGACCGGCGGAGCGTACCGTCTGCGAAATGCATCGGATAACCGACTCGAGCCGAACCCATGGAACGCAGCCCGCCTCCAACGATTCTACGCCTAGCGCCGGACTAAGAGTTCGTCTCCTTCCCCCGTCCAAATTTTTTACATTTCAGTTGTCTTTCTGTTCTCTCTTTTCTCTCACCCTTTTCATAAAAGCCCTTGAAGGCCTACTTGCGCTTTTTTCGCACACACTTGATGTGCTATCCGCACTCATTATACCTGGGGGCTTCTTTACCAGAAGCTTACTTATAAGGGCTTCATGCCCAGTACATGTGTCAAACTTCCACATGTACCTTTTATTCACCATTATATGCATCGATATGACTTAAGTTTTGGCCAAGCTAGGTTGCCTGGCTCCTGTGCTTACCCCTACGTTCCCGATTGTTCGGCTAGGAGGTAAAGGGAGCACCTCTGCAATTGTTACTGCCGGGTCAGCCGGATGTGTACCTCAGACTGGGTGAAGCCGAAAGCTAGCGTTCTTAAGGGAATATTCGGTCAGTGACTTGAAAGATGATTTTTTACCTATTTATTTATCTGCCCCCAGATGTTTTCCTGCTCTTTTCGCAGTCCGGACATGCACTTTAGGGCATGCCTCCCAGGGAAAGGAACCCTTAACGGAACTATTCTCCCTGGAAGATGTTTCTTACTAACCATGTAATATAACATAACTAGTTGGGCACTTGTCTGATAAAGCACTAATGATCCCTACGCCTGGTCTCCATGCATGCCCCGGTTGTTTCTTAACCGAGAAGGTATTCGCACACACTCCGGACTCTAGGGTCCCGAGGTTGAAGCAAAAAGGTCAGCAAAGACAAACGATCTACAATCTGGCTAGACGACATTCTACATGTCATTTTAAAATACATTGTCAAATTGACTGACTATATTCCTCCTCAATCCTGTCTAACAGGCTGTCTAATTTACAGTCCCGTTGGGAATATTTAGCGGCCAACTCTACGTGACCGTAAACTAAGCTTATAGGGATCTCCTTCCCATCGGGCCCCACTGGTCCGACCTCGGCCATGTGGTTTGGATCCGCCTTCTTGTACCTCGTCTTCACCATGGCCCAGGCCTCCCGGGCACCTTGACGGCAGGCGGATACCTTCCATAAGCGGAAGCGCTGCCGCGCTCCCTGAAGCTTCTCCGCAAGCTCTCCAAGGCCCTCGGGTAGGGAGAGGGACGGCCATAAAGCCTGGACGACGCCGCTCATCGCCTGCCGAACTCGTTCGAGCAGTTGCACCAGCTTGGGAAGTTGATCACCCATTGATACGGGCATCTCCTCCGCAGGGCGACCCGTGAGCACACCTACAGACATATTTCTATCAATTGACTTCCTCGCCGAACTCTTCTTTTTCAAAGGAGTTCGCTCAAGCACTTACTATAGATGCCGCGACGAAGCCGCTGATTCTCCTTCACGGAGCCAGACAGCTCGGCCCGAACACCTTTCAGCTCCTCTCCAAGCTGGGTGTGGGCATCCTGGAGTTTATTCCTCTCCTGCTGTACCTTCATCAGCACCCTCTCGCCGGCCTTCAGCTGGCGTAGTAGGTGTTGCTTGTCCGGATCCAGTCCGGCCACATCTGCAATATCAGTGTCAGATTTACACACACGCCGTGGACCGCTTATCTTTTTGAAATAATGTGTTACCAGGAGGGGTCTCTGTGTCTCCTCCTGCGGCAGCAAGTGCGGCCTCAAGTTGGGCCTTGCACTCTTGCAACTCCTGGGACAACTAGGCATTCTTCTCTATAAGATCCTGCAAATTATATGATCCTTAAATCAGTTACTTTAACTATTTTAAGTCTCGGGGGCTACTGGCATATATAACCATTAAAATCTCTTACCCGTATGTCTTTTACATACTGCTCCGCGGCTCTGGTCAAACCATCTTGAGCAGCGCGGAGATGCGTGTCCCCCGCATTAAAGGCATTCAACGCCTCGGGGGAAAAGCACGCGTCACGAAAAACTGTCCAGCGGCGCCTATGGTTCATGGCGCTTTCCACCTCAGACCTGGTGGCGGACAGTCTGTCGGCATCCTCCGTTGGAGGAGTATCCAGCTCACGCCTTGCGCTCGCCTCCCCCTCCAGACAAGGCGTTGGAGCCTGGCTGGCAGAAGCTGGGTTGGCAACTCCTACGCCCACAGTCCGGCGGGAACTCTTTCTCCTGCAAAGGTCATGAGCATTCAAACACTTCCTAGGAACTTTTTCCTAAATAACAATCGCGAACTATGCCGTTGTGGCGACGTCTCGATCCGCGCCGCACTCCTCTTACGCCTGCTGGGCCGGACTGACCCTTGTTGGCCAGTTGCCGTGGCCTCGGCATCCTGCCCTGAAGCAGCCCCCTGCGAGACACCATGGTACATGGTGGTCAGAAATGCGCAAGTACGGAATAATGGTGTCAGGACTTCGGTCACAATCACCTGGGGAGCCGGAGATAGGCCGGGGTAGTCCTCCGTAATGGCGACTAGAGCATTGTCCATACTGAGTTGATGGAACACCCCGTCGATTAGCTCCACCTTTATGTCCGGATCCTCTTCGGAGGACGGATCAAGGGATCTTTCTGGATCCTCGGGCTGTGGAGCCGGGCTATGAATGCTCTCCACAGTCCGGCGCAGATCCTGCGTCAAAAACCACAAAAGTTAGGTACTTAACTCTGAAAGCGCGGGTCGGATAAATGAATGTCCGCTTACCCCGCTCCGAGGGTTGTTCATGGAGAACCCATTCAATGGGCTCGTCTGGAGAAAGTACTCCTTCTCCCCCTTGTACAGGCCGGACAGAATCTTCACCAGGTCTTCGGCCGATCCCGACCCTTGGCGGCCATGATGAGTGGCATCATTCTCCCCGTTGAAATCCCACATGGGGTGGCCCCTGTATTGCAGCGGCTGCACCCCCCGCATAATGCACGTGGCCATGACTCCAATCATGGTCAGTCCGGAATGGGCCAGTAACCTTATCCGTCCCATCAAATAATGGACGCTCTTGTCTTCCTCCGGCTGGGGGCTCCGCGGACGCCAACTCAGGCGTTTCTTTAGAGGAGTATTGCTGAACTCCGGGAGGCCGATCCGAACAGGGTCCGGCAGCGGAGCGTCTTCTACGTAAAACCATTTGGAAGGCCAGTCTTCGGACGCCTTCTTAGGGGTTCCGGATGGATATCCGGTCCCGGCAATGCGCCATATTTCGGCACCGCCCACTTGATAAATGGACCCCTCGTGAGAGCGGGGTACGAGGCAAAATAACCTCTTCCACAGCGCAAAATGGGGCTCGATGCCCAGAAATAGCTTGCAAAGAGCTACGAAGCCCGCGATATGCAGAATCGAGGCGGGCGTGAGGTGATGGAGATGGAGTCCGTAGAACTCCAGAAGCCCGCGGAGGAACGGATGTACAGGAAATCCGAGCCCCCTTATCAGACAGGGGACGAAGCATACCCGCTGCCCTTTGTTGGGACTTGGGGTAGCCTCCGCTTGCTTCCCACCTTTGTAGGTGGCCAGCCCGGCTCGAACCGGAACCATGAAGGCCGGGGGGAGATATCCCTCCGCTTGGAGCATCACTAGCTCATTGTGAGGGACATAATATCTCCTCCAATCTCCCAGCAGAGGGCTGGGAGCGCGAGAGGAGGAGCCGCGTCGACGGTCCATGATGGAATGGATTTTTGGTCAGAGGCACTCTGATGAGTACTTGCAAAAGGAAGATGGTGTGATTTGGATCTGGATTCTTGCCTCTCTTATAGGCAGATTATTTGCGCAGCTAGGGGGTAAAACATAAAAGATGCCCTGGAGCGTGGAAGAAGGCCATTATTGGGCGTGGAAGCCAAGGAGCACAACGTTTACAAAAGAGCCGGACACTATTCGGCAGGTACATGGAACTTAAAGGAGAACCCGCCTTGCAACGCCGAAGACTATATATGCGCTGGACTTATCGTCATTGAAGCCTGGTTCGGGGGCTACTGAGGGAGTCCTGGACTAGGGGGTGTCCGGACAGCCGGACTATCATCGTCAGCCGGACTCCAATACTATGAAGATACAAGATTGAAGACTTTTTCCCGTGTCCGGATGGGACTTTCCTTGGCGTGGAAGGCAAGCTTGGCGATACGGATATGTAGATCTCCTACCATTGTAATCGACTCTGTGTAACCCTAGCCCTCTCCGGTGTCTATATAAACCGGAGGGTTTTAGTCCGTAGGACAACACAACCATTACAACAATCATACCATAGGCTAGCTTCTAGGGTTTAGCCTCCTTGATCTCATGGTAGATCCACTCTTGTACTACCCATATCATCAATATCAATCAAGCAGGAGTAGGGTTTTACATCCATCGCGATGGCCCGAACCTGGGTAAAAACATCGTGTCCCTTGTCTCCTATTACCATCCGCCTAGACGCACAGTTTGGGACCCCCTACCCGAGATCTGCCGGTTTTGACACCGACAGGGCTCCTGAGAGGTTTTTGGTGGCTACATAGGCTTGCGGCGGCGGAACTCCCGATCTATCTTGATATTCGATGGTTTTAGGGTACGTAGGCTTATATAGGCGAAAGAAGTCGGTCGGGGGTGCTCGAGGGGCCCACGAGGTAGGGGGGCGCCCAGTAGGGGGCACCCTCCTATCTCGTGTCCTCCTCGAGGATCTTCTGATGTGAACTCCAAGTCTCCCGGATCATATTCTTCCAAAAAATCACGTTGCCGAAGGTTTCATTCCGTTTGGACTCCCTTTGATATTCCTTTTCCTCGAAATACTAAAACAGGCAATAAAATAGCAATATGGGCTGGGCCTCTAGTTAATAGGTTAGTCCCAAAAGTAATATAAAAGTGTATAATAAAGCCCATAATCATTCAAAACAGATAATAAAATAGCATGAATGCTTCATAAATTATAGATACGTTGGAGACGTATCAAGCATCCCCAAGCTTAATTCCTACTCGTCCTCGAGTAGGTAAATGATAAAATAAAGAATTTATGAAGTGTGAATGCTAGAAGGTGCACAAGTTTGATCAATGATAATTTCAATCAACTTTTCTAGCATGATAATATATCATAATAGTAGTTCAACTCATAAAACTTCTCACGATAAAGTAACAAGCAATTCACATGTCAAAGCATAGACCATAAACTTTCTTCAAAACTAGTTAACTTCATTCTCACTCATCAAACAATTGCAATTCATCTTATTTTCAGGAATATCAAACTCCACATACTCAACTATCATATAGTCTTCTATAATTGCTAACAATCATGCAATACTAATGGTTATGGAGTTTCTACCGGACACTGAGAAAGATAGGGGCTTATAGTGTTGCCTCCCAACATATTCACCTTTGGGTGATGTCAACAATAATAGTTCATGCTAACTTACATCCAATTGGATATATATATCAGGATCACCCCAACACAAAGTGCTTGCCAAAGGATAAAATGAAAAAGGGAAAGGTGAAGATCACCTTGGCTCTTGCATAAAGTAAAAGACATAAGGTAAAAGATAGGCCCTTCGCAGAGGGAAGCAGAGGTTGTCATGCACTTTTAGGGTTGTATGCACAAAATCTTAATGCATATGAACATCACTTTATATTGCGACTTGTATATGGACCTTTATTATGCAGTCCGTCACTTTTATTGTTTCCATAACAAGATCGTATAAAGCTATTTTCTTCACACCAAAAGATCATACATATTTAGAGAGCAATTTTTATTGCTTGCACCGATGACAACTTACTTGAAGGATCTTACTCAATCCATAGGTAGGTATGGTGGACTCTCATGGAAAAACTGGGTTTAAGGATATTTGGAAGCACAAGTAGTATCTCTACTTGGTGCAAGGAATTTTGGCTAGCATGAGGGGGAAAGGCAAGATCAACATGTCTGAATGATCCATGACAATACACTTTAACTGAGATGTCAGAAAACATAAACCATTACGTTGTCTTCCTTGTCCAACATCAACTCTTTAGCATGTCATACTTAATGAGTGCTCCCAACTATAAAAGATGTCTAGGATAGTATATTTATATGTGAAATCTCTCTTCCTTCAATATTCTTTCATGAATTGTTCAAATGACCAATACAATGCTTGCTAACCTTCAATAAATTTACAACCTCTACTTCTTAGACGTGAAGTCATTACTCCCCATGGGATAAGCAAATGAAACATATATAATTTCAGATTTATGACAATCAACTCATTCAACAATTTACTCATAGGATATAAGTGAAGCACACGAGTAAATGACAAACTACTCCAACAAGATATAAGTGAAAATCAATGAGTAGCTAAATAATTATGTAACTATATGAAGACTCTCTCTCATTTAAGAATTTCAGATCTTTGTATTGAATTAAAACAACAAGCAAAACAGAATAAAATGGCATTGCAAGGATATCACAACTCATGTGAAGAAGCAAAAACTTAGGCTCAACCGATACTAACCGATAATTGTTGAAGAAGAAAGGTGGGATGCCTACCGGGGCATCCCCAAGCTTAGATGCTTGAGACTTCTTGGAATATTGTCTTGGGGTGCCTTGGGCATCCCCAAGCTTGAACTTTTGTGTCTCCTTAATTCCTCTCATATCATGGTTTCTCTATTTCTCAAAAAAAAACTTCATCCACACCAAACTCAACAAGAACTCGTGAGATAGGTTAGTATAAACCAATGCAAAACCTTGTCATTTTCTACTGTAACAAATCACTAAAATTATTATTCAACATTGCATACTAAATGCCTCTGCATATTTAATACTCCTATCCTCAAATAGAATAATCAGACAAGCAAACATATGCAAACCATGCAAACATAACAGCAATCTGCCAAAACAGTATAGTCTGTAAAGAATGTAAGATTCATCATACTTCCCTAACTCCAAAAATTATGAAATAAAATTCCCACTGTAGTAAATTTATCAGAGCTCATCATGCAAAATGTTTCAACATTATATCATGCTCTGACTTTTCTAGGAAATTTTTGCAACAGCGCTAAACTTTCTGTTTTCAAACAGCAACATGTATACTAGCAAAATAAGCATGGTAAAGGCTATCCTTGACAATTTTATTGAAACTAAAGATGCAAAACATTAATCTAAATAACATAAAGCAAACACTAACAAAATAAAATGACGCTCCAAGCAAAACACATATCATGTGGTGAATAAAAATATAGCTCCAAGTAAAGTTACCGGTGAACGAAGACGAAAGAGGGGATGCCATCCAGGGCATCCCCAAGCTTAGGCTCTTGGTTGTCTTTGGATATTACCTTGGGGTGACTTGCGAATCCCCAATCTTAGGCTCTTTCCACTCCTTATTCCATAGTCCATCGAATCCTTACCCAAAACTTGAAAACTTCACAACACAAAACTCAACAGAAAACTCGTAAGCTCCGTTAGTATAAGAAAATAAAACCACCACTTAGGTACTGCAATGAACTCATTCTAAATTCATATTGGTGTAATATCTACTGTACTCCAACTTATCTATGGTTCATACCCTTTGATACTACTCATAGATTCATCAAAATAAGCAAACAACACATAGAAAACAGAATCTGTCAAAAACAGAACAGTCTGTAGTAATCTGTATCAAACGTATACTTCTGGAACTCCAAAAATCCTACCAAATTAGGAAGTACTAAGAAAGTTGTGTAAAAATCCAAAGCAGAAAGAATCAGATCAGAAGAACGTTTCTGTGAATTAACAAAACTAATTTACTGGGTGCAAAAGTTTCTGATTTTCAGCAGGATCAACACAACTATCACCGTAAGCTATCCTAAAGGTCTTACTTGGCACTTTATTGAAACAAAAGTTATAAAACATGATTACTGCAGTAGAATAATCAAGTGTACACACAAAAACAGTAAGGGTACATATTGGGTTGTCTCCCAACAAGTGCTTTTCTTTAATGCCTTTCTAGCTAGGCATGATGATGACAATGATGCTCACATAAAAGATAAGGATTGAAACATAACAGGAGCATCATGAAGCATATGACTAGCACATTTAAGTCTAACCCACTTCCTATGCATAGGGATTTGTGAGCAAACAACTTATGATAACAATAATCAACTAACATAGGAAGGTAAAACAAGCATAGCTTCAAGATTTTCAACACATAGAGAGGAAACTTGATATTATTGCAATTCCTACAAGCATATGTTCCTCCCTCATAATAATTTTTAGTAGAATCATGAATTAATTCAACAATATAACCAGCACCTAAAGCATTATTTTCATGATCTACTTGCATAAAAAATTTACTACTCTCCACATAAGCAAAATTCTTCTCATTCGGAATAGTGGAAGTATCATAAAAGACTTGAACATTAAAAATTGTTTCCACATTAAAAGAGTAATGTTAAGAAAAAGGGTAATCATAATCATGACAAGTTTTATAAATATAATCATCACTAATTTTTATAGCATAAGTTTCATCACAATAATCATCATAAGTAGCAACTTTGTTCTCATCATAATCGATTGAAACCTCTTCCAAGATAGTGAAATCATCACTAAATAAAGTTGACACTCTTCCAAATCCACTTTCATATTCATCACAATAAGATTCAACATCCTACAAATTAGTGGGATAACTACTTCCTAAAGTTGACACTCTTCCAAACCCACTTTCATCAATATAATCATCATACGTAAGAGGCATGCTATCATCATAACAACTTTGCATATCAAAACTTGGGATGCTAAAAATATCATCTTCATTAAACATAGCATCCCCAAGCTTGGGACAAACATCAATTTCAGCAAATATATTCTCAAATATTTCATCCTCATCAAACATAGCTTCCCCAAGCTTGGTCCCTTTCATATCATAAGCATAATCACTCTCATCATTAAAAATATGGATAGCACCAATAGTAAAGCAATTATCATCATCACAATGAGTAGTAGGAGCAACATAATTTGGGAAGGATACCTTTTTACCTTTGTTGCTCCTTCTTTTCTTTTTCTTCTTCATATTTTGTGTGGGTTCAACCTTCCTCTTTGAGCTCCTTATTGATGAGATTGGTTGAATAGAAAGCTCCTCCTCGTTACCTGATTCATCATAAGAAATAATAGGAGGATATTGGGAAGTCTCTTCCCTTTCATTAGTATTCTCATCATCTTCTATTTGCTTTCTTTTATTTAGGTAATTGGCAATATAAGGATTTTCAATGCAATTTTCCACACAAAACATATAAATCTTCTCTAGATCAAAACCAAGAAATCCATCAAGATTAAATTTTGGAATACCTTCAGTTATACGTTTCATTTCTTCATGCCCCAAAAGCAAACTAAGTTCATTATGATGCGCAAGGGAAATCAATTCATCACAATTTTTGGACATGATTCGATCTTGAAGCAATTTGCATTGGAGATTTAAATAACCACATTCATTGCAAAGTTCACAAGGGGCGCGAAAAATATTGAATCTTTTAGCACACTCATCAAGACTTTCTTGCAAACCTTTAGTTTCTAATACTTATGCCTCTTGCAAAAACTATCTTCCCCATTTGGTGTGTACTTGCAAATCCAATCTACTCCACAAAAATCAACATGCTTATAAGAGACATTTTCATCATAACTAGTGCAATCATCATTAGTACTATGTATATTCAAAGAGTTCATACTAACAACATTCAATCATGCTCATCATTCAAAGATTTAGTACTAAGCATTTTAATGAATTCTTCTTCTAGCACTTGAGCACAATTTTCCTTGCCATCATACTCACGAAAGATATTAAAAAGACGAAGTGTATGAGACAAACTTAACTCCATTTTTTTGTAGTTTTCTTTTGCAAACTAAACTAGATGAAACAAGAAACAAAAAGATTCGATTGCAAGATCTAAAGATATACCTTCAAGCACTCACCTCCCCGGCAACGGTGCCAGAAAAGAGCTTGATGTCTACTACACAACCTTCTTCTTGTAGACGTTGTTGGGCCTGCAAGTGCACAGGTTTGTAGGATAGTAGCAAATTTCCCTCAAGTGGATGACCTAAGGTTTATCAATCTGTGGGAGGCGTAGGATGAAGATGGTCTCTCTCAAACAACCGTGCAACCAAATAACAAAGAGTCTCTTGTGTCCCCAACACGCCCAATACAATGGAAAATTGTATAGGTGCACTAATTCGGCGAAGAGATGGTGATACAGTGCAATATGGATAGTAGATAAAGGTTTTTGTAATCTGAAATAATAAAAACAGAAAGGTAACTAATGATAAAAGTGAGCGTAAATGGTATTGCAATGATAGGAAACAAGTCCTAGGGTTCATACTTTCACTAGTGCAAGTTCTCCCAACAATAATAACATAGATAGATCATATAACAATCCCTCAATATGCAACAAAGAGTCACTCCAAAGCCACTAATAGCAGAGAACAAACGAAGAGATTATGGTAGGGTACGAAACCACCTCAAAGTTATTCTTTCGGATCGATCTATTCAAGAGTTCGTACTAAAATAACACCTTAAGACACAAATCAACCAAAACCCTAATGTCACCTAGATACTCCATTGTCACCTCAAGTATCCGTGGGCATGATTATACGATATGCATCACACAATCTCAGATTCATCTATTCAACCAACACAAAAGTACTTCAAAGAGTGCCCCAAAGTTTCTGTCGGAGAGTCAAGACGAAAACGTGTGTGAACCCCTATGCATAGGTTCATGGGTGGAACCCGCAAGTTGATCACCAAAACATACATCAAGTGGCACGTGAAATCCCATTGTCACCACAAATAAACACGGCAAGACATACATCAAGTGTTCTCAAATCCTTAAAGACTCAATCCGACAAGATAACTTCAAAGGGAAAACTCAATTCATCACAAGAGAGTAGAGGGGGGAGAAACATCATAAGATCCAACTATAATAGCAAAGCTCGCGATACATCAAGATCATGCCATAGAGAGAACACGACAGAGAGAGATCAAACACATAGCTACTGGTACATACCCTCAGCCCCGAGGGCGAACTACTCCCTCCTTGTCATGGATAGCGCCGGGATGATGAAGATGGCCATCAGTGATGGATTCCCCTTCCGGCAGGGTGCTGGAACGGGCTCCCGAGAGGTTTTTGGTGGCTACAGAGGCTTGCGGCGGCGGAACTCCCGATCTATCTTGATATTCGATGGTTTTAGGGTATGTAGGCTTATATAGGCGAAAGAAGTCGGTCGGGGGGTGCTCGAGGGGCCCACGAGACAGGGGGGCGCGCCCAATAGGTGGGGCACCCTCCTATCTCGTGGCCTCCTCGAGGATCTTCTGACATGAACTCCAAGTCTCCCGGATCATATTCTTCCAAAAAATCACGTTGCCGAAGGTTTCATTCTATTTGGACTCCGTTTGATATTCCTTTTCCTTGAAATACTGAAACAGGCAAAAAAAGCAATATGGGCTGGGCCTCTGGTTAATAGGTTAGTCCCAAAAGTAATATAAAAGTGTATAATAAAGCCCATAATCATTCAAAACAGATAATAAAATAGCATGAATGCTTCATACATTATAGATACGTTGGAGATGTATCAGGAGGCTGGAGGAGGTCGACGGTGGAGATGAACAGTATCCCGTGGAGTCCCATTTTGCGGTACACCACACCCCTCTCGATGAACAGGACCCCCGTTTCGACCTAGCGCTACAACACAAGTCCGTTTCGTCCATTTTGCGGTACACCACACCCCTCTTGATCAGCAGGACCCCCGTTTCGACTGTAGGAGGTCCGTTTCGTCTGTTTTGCGATACGCCACACCCCTCCCGATCAACAGGACCCCCATTTCGACCGTAGGAGGTCCGTTTCCTCCGTTTTGTGGTACACCACACCCCTCCCGATGAATAGGATCCCGTTTCGGACGTGGCCGGTCGAACACAAGGCCGTTTCCTCCGTTCTGCGGTACGCCAGGCCTTGTTTCCATCGCTTGTTCCGTCCAAGCCCTCCCGATGAACATGACCACGCATTCAGTTCCGACCCAGCCGGTTGGCTCCCCATGAACACGACGACGACGTTGTTTCTCCATTCCGAGCCAGCCATGTACACGAGCCCTGGCCGTACGTATGCGCGAGTAGGCGTTCGAGACCCCGCCCGTATGTACACATACGTGCACATTGGCCGTTGTACGTACATGTACATGCTACGTGTGCGCCTCTACTACGACACGTGCGCGCCTCTACATCGACCAGTATATATGTACGTACACGTTAGCAACCAGAATGACAACGCTACGTACGCTTCGACCAGGTGGGTCACGACTGTCAGGCACTTCCTTGCCTGCGAAGATGTAGCTGGTGGGTCCCAGCAGTCAGGGGGCGAATCGTTTTCTTTGCCCGGACGCACTTCCTTGCATGCAAAGATGTAGCTGGTGGGTCCCAGTAGTCAGGGGAAACATTTTTTCACAAAATACAGTGGCCCGTCCGGTGGGTCCCTACTGTCAGGTGGAGGAATAATTATTTTGCGCGTAATAAGGAGGCACTTCCTTGATGCGGCCGTGGACCCAGCTGTCAGCCTCTCCACGCACAGTCCACGTCCGACGGAAGTCGTTCCTTGACCATGTTTGTCGGCGTTCAGGGAACGGGGGTCCCCAGAGTTGCCTGCCTGCGGCCTGCGGCGTGGCTCAAAGGAGGACCAGCATAGCCCATCTTCATCAACACAAGCTCAAGACCCTCGCGAGGGGCCAAGCCTCGCGGGGCAGACGACAAGGAGCTTCCTCAGGCACGGCCTCATCAGGTGGGCTCGCGAGGAGGTGGAGAGTTCAAGGCGGGGTACCTCGCGAGGTGCCCATGACGCAAGCCATGACGACCAAGGGCGCCAGTCGGGCGCCAGCCCGCGCAGTGTCCTCCTTTCCTCTTTGGTGCAAAGGGAGCAAGCGTAGGCGGGAGCATCAAGCAAAGGCATCCATTTCGGTGCAACGAGACCAAGACCAGCCCAACGGCAGGAGAGAAGTCATTGTGGAGCCCAAGCAGGCGTCACCACCAGAGCCTTTGACAGGCGAGGACCAACTTTGGTCAGGATAAGTGTACCCGCTGTTCCCCTTCAAAATGGCCAATTGTTGGCGCCCTTCCCGCTCAATATTTGGGAAGAGGCCTGGCCTTTGCCTATAAATAGGACTAGCCACCCCCAGGGCAGAGAGGAGAGAACGGACCTTGCAATTGGGATCCTCACCAAGACACCAGTAGATAGAGCGATTGAACTCCTCCTAGCAGTTCGTTGCACCAGCCAAGAACAGACCCTCGCGAGGCTTTTCTTCCTTGTATGGTTCATCATCAGCCCAAGAGGCAATCCACCACACCACACACTTGAGTAGGGTATTACACCACAATGGTGGCCTGAACCAGTATAAATCTTGTGTCTCTTGTGTTGTTTAGTTTAGTAGTTTAGATCCTAGCGATTCGGTGAGGAACAGGCAGGCAGAGGGTTGAATCTCCGCGCGCACCCCAGAGTTCGAACCTCAAGGGTCTGCCGGAACCCGAAATCCGACATTTGGCGCGCCAGGTAGGGGTGCACCGGGATTCGCCTTCTGCCGCTTCGCGTCCCATCGCATCGTCATCACCATGTCCGGCGACCAGGCGGGCAACCCTGATCCCTGGGCGGCTTGGCCCGCCCGCGCAGAGCCGCTCGCCCCGGGCGACCCCATGCCCCAGGCAGCTCGCGGTCCGCAGGGTGCTGCGGGCCGTGGGCGACGCGGACAGGCCTCGATAGCTCTAACACCGCGGCAGACGTGGTCGGCAGCAAGGGCCTCCAACCACGCCGCGGCCACGACCAGTATATATAAGTCTCTATAAAATATACTATAATTGTAATAATATAAATAGGTTAGAAGGGAAAACATAAATTGGACACAACATTATTATTCTTATATATAGATAAATAGAACAGAGACCCGCGTTTTATACCCCACAGTAGGCATACTAACAAGTTTACACACAAATACAACAGAAAAGGTAAACAGTCGTATCAAACTCAGGTTCACAGGACAACATTCACTATCAACAACTCAAAAGATTCATATATACACAAGCTCAGCATATCTATGGATCCAAATGATTGATAGATCACACGACAATATTCATACATAATTCACAAAAAGAGTCAGATATACATATGTTCAGTATGTTTACGCATCCAAATGATTGAGATCAAAGACAATATGATCCATGGACGAACTTTAATTACCTAGGGTACAGACTGGTAAATGGTGTTCAATCGGAGGTACTTCTTGCTAAAATTAGTTCTTGTACGAGTGAACTTTCGAGTACATAAGAGGCAGCACAGACAATCTGAACTTTGCTTGTAGGTTTATCCTCAAATAGTGGCCTCGTGCCGAGGGAGGTTTGAGCAACTTGGCCACTACTTTCATCCAACTAGTTTACTGGCTCATCTTGGTCCTGTATCTCGCCAAAATTCTACATTGCAGACGAGAAAGGAGGCAGTTGAGAAAATGAACCACCCAAATTTTTTGTGCAGTTCAACTGAAATGGAGCATCCTTGGCGTGCAGACTGATTAAGTGCCAGATGAATATACGCGTCAACCAACTTGTCTGGAATCTTTAGACTCCATGCCATATAGTTTCGCTACCATATGTGCCGATAACCAAAAGGCACAAGTTGGGACCAAAAACTGGACTGCGCTTTTCTGGGCTATGCACCAAGCAATATTTTGGGCGTTCACTCTCCTAATACTTGGAGTTTGACAATTGGTTGACTCTGGTTGATACTCGAATGAATATAGGCACTTCTTCTTGTCAACATCGATGCTTGTCTGAGTGAACTTTGGAGTACATAGCAGTAGCATAAGTACCTGTCCATCTGATCATTTTGTACAGTTCTACTGAAATCACCTGATGTAATGATTTGACTGCGAGTTCAGGCTCCAAATTACTCCTTTATGAAATCGGCAAATAGTAGCACAATACCAAATTACCAATACATATGAAAGGCACAATAATCAGGATAAAGACCAGTACCAACCTGTGTGAGGTAGCATATCAATTACTATTTCCTTTGACTGGAAGCCGAGATAAGCCAAGCGACTGACAACAAAGGAAGAAAGCAAGCCGAGATTAGCGACTGACAGGAAAGGACGGAAGCTGTCGAGGCAATGAAGCACCCAAAGTTTTTGTGCAGTTCCACCAAAATCGAGCATCCCTGTTGGCACATATATTGAGAGAGTGAGATTACTGTAATAGTGGGACTAGTTGATGAAACATACACTAACAAATAGAAGCACCCTCATTATCTTAATGTGTAAAGTTAGCAACATAGTGCTTAAAGAGAGGTATTAGTTTATTTAATCAGTGCCAATTAGCTCAACACTAAAAGCATTGCCATTTATCATAGGTTGCAAAACTTTAACATGCAAAGATAAAGGAGTTTCTCATGACAGTAGCACGATACAAATAGAGATGACAGCAAACTAATATGGATGAAGGCCTTAGGCCCGTACCAACCTGAGAAAAAAAGCTTATTCATGTAGTCCTATAAGAGATGATAAAGCACTCACTGGAATCAAACAATAGTATATATTTTTGTGCACTTCAAATGTATGGTTGAAATCACTCTTGTTTACCAGTGCTGAGATTATATCGAAAGATTATCAAGAACTTCCAGCAGAGTTACAGCACTGGCTAGGATACAGTTCATTGTCTTGTCTTGTGTAGTTCCACTAAAATGTATGATTGGCACAACATGATCCTTGTTTGCACAAGTAGGAACAAGGTGAAACCTTCATTATCTTAGTGAGAAAGGATAGGAAGACCTTAGCATATTACTCAAACAGTAGCATCAAATTCGTGATGGACAATACGCAAAACATTGCCTCATTGAACCAATGGCAATAAATTGACATGCAAAACAATAGCACTATTATGTCATGACACTAATAATATTCCCTCCCTGCTCCACCACATGATTCACCTCCATAGACAAACATACACACGTACATGATTCAGCATAGGGTCCTACTAAAGATTTGTGTAACTCCAACAGGAAAATTAGGCAGTAATAAATTAGTGGTACTTAAGTACTCCTAATTAATTAAGTGAGACAGCAGAAGTGGAAGGGCTCCCTGGAGGATCGTCTCACATGTAAGGTAGTTGTTGCCGGAGCCCTTGAATGGCCTAGACTGAGGCCTCTGGCTTCAGCAAGATCGCCATGGCACTGTTTATTCTTCTTCTTCTTCCTCTTCATGCTCTATTTCTCTTTCTCCTCACCAGTTGGTGAAACCAAGTACATGATTGGCCTTCTAATTCAGAATTGGTTTTGTCAGTGAGGGAGTACAAGTGTACTAGTAAAAATAGCATTATTTTCTCATGGCACTCAGAAAATAGAGATGAACACATGCATTAAATATCATTCTTACCTAAAGGAAGGTTATGGCGCCAATATGGATGATGAGGATTGGAACACAAATCTCCCTTTGTGCAGTTCCACCGAAATGAACCAACTGTTCCGTTCTGACATTCCAGTTAAATAGCACAAAAGTCACTTCTTCTGTTTGCACAAAAATGTACATAGGAAACAGTCAGAGTCTCAAACAATTACAGGAAAACATTTGGCTAAACTTGTCATGGCTTATAACAGTGGCATGGCTTCATTTTCACCAAGGACATTAGATTAAGAATAGATAAATATTTGGTATAAGGGCATGGGACAGTGGGTGCACCAGCAGTCCAGCACCATGTACGTAAACAGGGGCATAAAGTGGTGATTCATAGTTTGTTGCCCCGAGAAACAAACATCCAAGAAACATATCTGGGTTGGTCCCATTTTTGTTCACTCTAGACACCTACTCCTATGTGTGGATAGCAAATCTAGTCCTGCTCATACCACTGTGTACAGCGTTACCCCTATATTTCCCTTTTCGACCAAGAGACCGGTTGGATGACCAATCTGTACTACTTTCACCCCCTTTCCTTCTTGTTTGTACCAAGTCCAATGTACATACTAAATTCCCCCACCCCCACTTTATTTCTTGTTTGAACCATGTACTCCCTCCATCCGGAATTACTTGTCATCAAAATGGATGTGTCTAGAACTAAAATACATCTAGATACATCAATTTCAATGACAAGTATTTTCGGACGGAGGGAGTACAAGATTCGACTCCATGAAGTAGCTTTACCTCTAACAATAAAAGAAGAAAAATAGGTGACGTTGGACCATCCGGTCAAGAGGGGCTGAGAGGTAGAAAATGATGCACATGCAGTGACGTAGCAAGCTAGGGAAGTAGAGCTAAGGCGGTTTCGAACGAAGATATACCTGAAGGTCGTCGGGATGTGGATAGGTGGGCGGCGGGAGGTCGGATCCACCCACAGGCAACGACGAAGGGATCGGAGGACCTCCCGCGCCGGCGCTCGGCCAGAGATA
Organism: Triticum dicoccoides; assembly: GCF_002162155.2. Lineage (NCBI taxonomy): Eukaryota > Viridiplantae > Streptophyta > Magnoliopsida > Poales > Poaceae > Triticum > Triticum dicoccoides. The sequence goes on along the minus strand of NC_041389.1, from coordinate 142,394,329 downwards.
ACGGTGCGGCTGGCAGTGGGTCTCCTCCCTCGCTATCGACGAGGGCCTAAACGCTACCCCTCCTCCCCTTCACCGGTGGAGGGGGATACATCCGGATCTGTAACCAGCGGTGAGGATAGAAAGCCAGTGTTTTTTGAAGGGAGAAAGACAGTGTTAATACCCCTATCTAGTTTAGATCTGGAGAGGATGAGAGTGTGTGAATAGAGCAACCCTAGCAAGCAAGCGCGGAGGCTCCGGCCTATATATACGTAGTGGGGTAGTTTTCCTTTTTCACTCCATCAAAACAATCGTTTAAAATTGTGTACTACTACATGCCAGGTTGCGGTTTTTTTAGTTGTTGATTGTTTTTTGAGATAGCTACCCGCTTGTTCCAGGTGGTGTTACGGTGTGCTAGGTCGCACTTTGTATCGTTCAAGTCTGGTACTACAAGTCCCTCCATTAAATGAACAACCACCTCCTCGTAAAAATTGTGAACAAGCCCACGACTAAAATTAGCGGAAACGTGGGTTGCCCCAACATGCATTATTATTTATATTTTCTACTCCCTCCGTTCCTAAATACAAGTCTTTTTTATTAGCCACATCTAAGACAAGAATTTTTTTATTAGCAGTGAACCCCACATGTCATAGACACAAAAATTGTGGCAAGATTCCCTTAGGCAAGCCAAAGTGTGTCTAACAATTTGAGCAACTTAGGTCAGGCAAGTGTGGCAAGTGTGGGAAAAATAATGTGGCAACATAAGACAAACAGAGTCACAATCCAAACAGCCCCGTAATTTTTTGTGACATGCATGAAAATTTGGTTAGTTAAATTTATAGTCAAAATTTGGCAAGGTGCATCAAATCAACACATGCAAGTATCAAAAGGAAAGTCACGGCATGCATGCATGCGTTGTACTCCCTCCGTTTCCAAATATAAGTCTTTTTAGAGATTGCAACAAGTGACTACATACGAAGCAGAATATGTCTACATACAAAGTAGTCCATTTGAAATGTGTAAAAAGACTTATATCGAGTGCAGTGCTTTGATGTGTCGCGTCAACTCGTACAAGACCGAGAAATTTGATTACTACAATGCCCTCTCCCTCGCGGACTGAGCTCCGGTGCCTTAACTGCACCCGCCTTTGGCTGCATCACAGGAGGGCCAACCACCTGTTGGGCCCACCTGTCATAGACACAAAGGCAGGAGCAGTAAGTAGAAGCTTTCGCTATACGCTATCCCTCCCGCACGAGGTGGACGGACATGCAGCAGTGGATTCGATACTGTAGAAGTAGGAGTAACATCATTGTTCGTCTTCTTGAAGAGGCGAAGAGCCAAGCGCAACCCGAACATGGCATTTGCGAACGCCCGCGTGGTGCGGTTCCTTGGAGCATGCATATACTAGCTAGGATCTTGCATGAGACAAAATTGCTATTGTTTAACAATTAAACTCCATCATCCATTGGTTGATACTCATTTTGCATAGGTCCACACGCTTAGCACCGTTTCCTCCTGGGGTCACCAATGTTTATTTGCTAATTAATAGCATTGCTTGCAACAAACTTGCCGTTGCAAGTCATTAAAAGCATGCACACCTCTCATCTCTTATTGGTTGATATGTCAAGAAACAAGAAACAAGGTAGAAGTTAATGCACCATGCCTAAGTGTTTTGGGACTATTTGGTTTTCGTAAGATGACTTACACACCTAGATGGAGGGAGTAGTATAGCCCTGTAAACCGGAAAGGAGTATTTGCCTTTCTAGAGATTTCAACAAGTGACTAGACTACACCACGTGCAGCCGTGCAGTACTCCCTCCCTTCCGGTTTATAGGGCTCAAATCTCAAATCTCATGAACCAAGGCATTTTGCGATTGGAGGAATGTATCTCGTACTTTACAAAACTACTAATTAAACTCATGCATTAATTATGTAGTTCTCTCGTTTTCCTCTCCGTCTTGGTCGCAGTGCACAATATTGAGCACTCCTATATGACTAGCCGCCATATCTACAGACTATATGCGGGACATTTCAAAGCATCCGGCCCCGCGTGCCATCCACCAAATCACAGCGAGGTGCTACAGTCGAGACTCACCTGTCACCCCCGTGTGGCCGTCATGACCCATCATATCACAAAACCCACACCTTTACCAGCAATGGTAAGGTGGCCTCCAAGTTGGACTGGATGAAGCAACCATCATTCCACTGGAATGCTCGTTCAAGCCCTTTCTTCCCTTTCTTGAAGAAAACCTCACTCCAGGCTACTCACTTCTGCCATTTTTCTTCTGTACCGACGAAGGAAAGGTGGGTGAGTCAGTTATGCTGCCATATTTTCATTCCAAGAATCTTCTTTTTGCGAAGCACCGACCAATTCTCACATCCTATTCTTTTCCCGTTTTCATTGCGATTGTGGTTTCCTTTCGATTGCTTTTTGTTTGTCAGTTCATTGATGGATCTTGGAGCACTAGGCAAAGAGTTGCCGACAGACAACCCACTGGAGACAGCGATCTCCAGGAAGCGAGCACCGACCAACGAGTTGACCATGTTGGTGGGCCAACCCATGGAGATGAAGAACTCCAAGACACAAGCACTGGCCAAAGAGTTGACGACGTTGGCGGACGAACTCCTCAAAGAAAGTTGGAAGAACAGCAAGGGCCCCACCATGCCTACCCCAGGAACTCTGATTGCCACCTATGTGAGGCTCAAGACCGAGTTTGAGGAGATAGTCGCCGTTGAGAAGCAGTATTCCCCTGGCAAGGTGATGGCCCCCATCGAGGACGAGGAGATGGCCCCCGGAGGGATGAGATCCCCCGATGAGCTGCACAAGGTAAAAAATAATGGCTTATTACCATAGTTGTGGTTTTTGATTATTTGAATGTGCTTGCTAATATGTTAGGGTTGTGCAGGTGCCGGTAGACGTCCTTGACGATTCCGATGTCGTGGCCCGTCCTGTTGGCATCGCCCCGGAGATCGATTCCGATGTCGCTGTCCATCCTGTGGACATCGCCCTAGAGATCAATTTCGATGTCGCGGTCAGTCCTGTGGACATTGCCCCAGAAATCGATTCCCATGCCGCTGTCCATGCTGTGGTCATTGCCCGAGAGATCGATGACAAGAAATAGTTGGTCGCGCTAATCCTTCAGGGTAGGTTGCATTGCCCTGTGTTTAATTACCAGAACAATGCATGTTATCAAACCATCTTAGGGCTAGTGCACTGTCTTGTGTGGGCGGATCTTGCTACTTTTGTTTGATAGTGAATCATGCAATGAATCATGCGAACCCTCTCCGAGTTATGGAAACAGATGTGTCCTCACCAGCTTTTGATGTAATATATGGCATGCTTAGATGTAAGTTTGAACTGTTTATCATATGGGCAAGGCTTGTTTGATGATTCTTGGTCTTAGTAGGCTAGCTATTGTGCGAGCTATAGTACTTGCAAAACACTCACCGAAGAGAAACATTGGGGCTGATGAGCTCGTGGTACGTTTATACTTATCCCTCGTCGATCGACCAATAGCCCTAGCTCCTAAAATTGTAGGCTTAGCGATCGATCAGACAATAGTCGACACGGATACATTCAGGCCTCATTTGGTTCATAGGATAGGAAAATCGTAGCAAAACTACAGCGAACGTGCAACAAACAAAATCATAGCAGTGCAGAGACGTCTACGGGGCTGTTTGGTTCCCAGCCACAGTTTGCCAAGCCAAAATTTGGCAGCCACAATTTAGTTGGCATGCATTTGGTTTTTGCCACACCTTGGCTTGCCACACTTTATTGCCCCTATGGCCCACTTGTCATAGAGACAATTGTTTTGCCAACTTTTGCCAAAGTTTGGCATCCAATTTCTCAGCCACACTTGTGTGGCTTGCCATACTTGTGTGGCTAGCCACACTTTGGCTTGGCCACACTAGTCTCCAACCAAACAGACCCGTACTCCCTCTGTTCCAAAATAGATGACCTAGGCGGGCTAGTTTGGCCTAGTGGGTTTCAGTGATATGACGTGGTACAGTGTCGTCCAGCTTCGCATGTGGTAGCAGTATTGCGGGTACAGTAAGTTTTCTTGAAGAAGCGGAATTCAACAAAGTCATGATGGTTCCTTCGTCCGAACAACTTACAGTGGGAAAGGTTGGGCCTGCGATATGACCGGGGTAGACCAGGATAATTTTGTGCATGGCAGGTGGACCAGGATGGTCGACGTCCCACATGTCGGCGAATGAAAGTATTCTTTTTGATACAGAGGACGAGCAACGAGTATTCATTGTTTATTTTTGATGAAAGCTATTGTCTCCACTGTTACGACGGAGGAGTGTGAAACACGACAGCCCAGTGAAGTTGGCATGTGCACCACTCCCTCCTTCCTCATGTAATGCCCAGGTTACAGCTTTTTCTCACTTTCTATCTATCTATTTCCTCTCAAATGTTTTTACCTTTCTATTTTTAAGACACAATTGGTTTTTATGCCTTTTTTAGAATTATATTTTTATACCTAGGAGCACGTGTAGAGATGGGCTCTTGCAGAGCCCACTCCTTGACTTTGTCAATGCCTCTCTCTCCTCCACATAAGGAGTACTACTTTCTATGCATGCATGCGGCGGGCAGCTAGCGTCTTGAGGGGCCAGGGCAGTGAGAGCAGGCTCCGGAAGCGGTCCGAACTCCAGCATGGCCCACCTCACATTATCACCATATATTTCTTGGAGTCCGTGCGCGGCAGGCGGGCGATCTCTTCTCCCTCCCCCGTTTCTCTCTTCTCAGCCGACGCCCGCCGAGCGATTAGATTTCGGCTATCGACGGTTTATTCAATTATGGTCCCACATGTCAGTGAAATTGCAAGACAACGCATGTGCCCTTTGGTGAGCGGCGTGTGAGCCGGACTGTCGGGGGTGCGACGCGTACGAGTCGTAAGTGTGCTGCCTTTTCCTTTAGAACTTGCGAAGCGTAACATTTTTGCGCGATCGATCAGTAGAAATCCAAAACAAAACGACAAGGGCGGTGCTTTCCCGCTTGTTAGGCGGTCTAGTTCGAGTGATATGACGTGCTACAGTGCCGTCCACTTGCTCCATTTTTATGTAAGCAAGAGTTTACACTCTTACGCGGGAGGAGTGCGAAACACCGCGGATCTGATTTTGATCGAGGGATAACTGTTCCCTGCCAAATAATGGAGGACTATTAGCGATTATAGCATGATAGTTAGGGCATCTCCAGCGCTGGCCCACAAATTTACACCGGCATCTGTCTGAGGACATCGATGGATGCCATCTGATGCTGCCAGCATACCTTTCGACAACTATATGAACTAACCGGACAAAATTCATGCAAACAAAGCAAATTTCAAATTATCCGGATGAAATTCATTACATTTCGAAAACTTTTCCTACAAACTGGAAAAAATTCATTACATATTTCGCACAAACCGTACTAAAACCTACTGTAAACCTAATCTAAACGATCGTCGGCGCCCGACCACCATGTCCGGCCATGGCCCCGAGAAAGCCGGCCATTGCCTTTGCCTCCTCCTCATCCACCTCGATAACCTCCTCCTCTGGAGCACAAGGTTCTAAAGATTTCCGCCTCCACGTCACCGTCAAGTGGCTAATCGGCCGCCGATGTTTACCCCACCAAGCTTGGCGTCGACTGAGTGGAGTAGCGGTGGCCTTCCCGGGACCAGAGCGGCGGCGACCTACCGTGTACTACTCTTCCTCGCTGCCGGCTGCGCTCGCGCACACGCGCCGGCTTCATGGTCGTGGCGGCGGAGGGCGCCGGGTGGGGGGTGGGGTGCCGGCGATCTCCTTCATTTGCTCGTGTGATAGTACATCGAAGAGAGCTTTGGAGCGCGCCCAGAGCGGAGCCGCCGATGTCCCTTGTCTGCTCCTGCGACAGTACGTCCAAGAGAGCTTCGGAGCGCCAGGAGGCCATGGTTGGAGTGGTGCCGACAGAAGGAAGGGACCGGAGGAGAATAAGTGTGGGTCTTTGGCTATGGCTGGGAGCTAGGGCTCAAGTTAATATAGCGGGCGAATGGCAATGAGCCGCGGCAGACGGATGGACAACTGGCGCCGGAGTAGGTTCATTGGGCGTGAATGCGGACGCTACTTCAGTGACTTAACTGCAGATGAGTTGGGTTACTAACATGTGGGCCCAACGGGCATCTGGCCCGCATGTCAATGACACACCAATTGCACCTGCAGTTAAGTCCGGTGAATGCGGCATTGACATTCTGGAGAGACGGTGACCGTTTCAGGCGGGAAGCGCGCGCTAGAGATGGAAGGGGTTTCGTGTGCAGTGGCACTAAGATTGGTCGCGCACGATAGTACATACTCCGTACCATACTACCATAGTACCCTCTCTAGCTAGGCTGATTTATAGATTGTCGTTGTGATGGACGATATACATGAGCAAGGCGGTCCGAGTATGACCGTTGGTGTTGATCCAGGTGAATACATGCTCGGCGTTCGCGTAGGCCTCCATCAAACGTCTAAACAGTAATGTCAGGCACCGCCGGGGCACACAGGTGATGGGCTCGCTGTTTGCCTTGCGCCATGAGCAGGACTTTGATTTAGAGGGCGACGAGCATGCATTAGCATGATTTGACAGCGTTAGTGTCTGACGCGAAGTATTTCATTTTCATTTGGCTGACGAGGGTGCGTTGCAGCAACGAGTCCATGGTTTGATTCCCAACATACGCATAATTTTGGTTTTTATAGTATTTCTTTATCCATTGACAGGTAGGCCCACGTAGATAGATAAAGAACACGAGCTGATGAGGCACATGCGGACTGTTTGATGGTCAACTAGACAAATATGGAGCTATACGCTGAGCAAGTGACCGTATAATCACCATATCTCGTATACAATGATCAAAGTGAGCTATCAAGAGACCGCCAATGCATTTTACTCGGTAATAAATGACCAGTATTGAAGGGGAATCCAAATTTGCTTCGTCTTCTGTCCTTGAGCTCTTGACAAACCAATGCACTATACGGTTGTCCGGCCACTCCACCCCAGAGCTCTCACCAAGCATCATTCATGCCACCGCGCCGCACACAAACCGGTAAGGCAGTGATGGCATCCTGCCGTGCCGAGTTCCTTGCCGCCCACGACCACACACAAAATGGTAGGGAAGCGATGGCATCCCGCCGTGCCGAGTTCATCGCCGCTCGCAACCTCACAACTATGTGGGAGGAATTTGAAGATGCCAAGGCCGAATGGGTGGTAGAGCAAGAGGTGGCCAAAGCCGCACAGAGGGAGCAGAAAAGTCAGAAAGCACTCAAGAAAAGAGAGGCCCGCCACCGCAAGAAAGAAAAGGACGCACGCGCTGCTGCAGAGAGGTCGGCGGAGATCCAAGCACGGTGGGGTGTCGCTGACAAAGCCGGGAAGGAGAACGACGGCGTCTGGCCAGCATGTGAGAAGTAGTAGTACTAGTAGTTAGTGTGTGTGTGTCTGTGTCTGAGCACGAGCATGTACCAGTACTACTAGTTACTACTGTATTTTTAGAGCAAATTACCAGTACATTAGCCAAGACTAAATGGAAAGATTCCTATCCTATGCATCAAATGGCATCTCTTCCTCTATAGGAATTGAGATGCATGTCATCTCACTTCCTATGATTTTCATATTCATATAAAATTGCTATCCTATGAACGAAAGGTGGCCTCTGTTGGAGTAACTACTGTAGCTAGCAGTACTGTTGGTAGAGTATTTTTCTTCAAGAATCGGAATTCAACGAAGTCATGATGGTTCCTTCGTCCGAGCAACTTCAAAGTGGGAAGTGGGCCTATGATTTGACGGCTCATTAGTCATTGTTATTGCGGCGCAACGACCTGGGTGACTCTCCCTTGGAGTTCTGCGTGCATGGCAAGTGGACCAGGATGGTCGATGTCCCACATGTTGGCGAATGGAAGTATTCTTTTCGACATCGAGGAGCAAGGAAACCGCGTGGTATAGTATCACTGCTGATTGGTTCGCAAAAAAATAGTATCACTGCTGATTTATAATTATTTTTTATTTCTGATGAATGCTAGCGTTTCAACTCTTACGATGAAGGGTGCCAAACACGGCATGTGCTGGATGTCCCACACGCCAGCGAAAGGAGTGGGACATGAATAGCATGGTAGAGCCTAGCGTAAAAAAACAGCATGGTAGAGCGTCTCCACTTCTTCCACTTCTGGGTTGGAGACCACACGTAGCAGTACTTAGTGGTATGAACGATACAAAGTGCAACCTGGAGAGAAAGCCACGTCTAGTTGGAAGGTCTCGAGGCATACACGTAAACAAATATAAAAGTTAATATGTGCCTCCAACTAATATAGTTGTACTACAGTACTTAGGCACGTACTCCATAACATCACCGTGCATTGCACGTACAACATTTAGTGGTAGTACGTAGTAAGAGACAAATGCCGCCCAAGAGTTCCCTTCTCGACCTACTTTGGGTGTTTGGTAGAGTGTATGGAGGGTTCATGAGTCCACACTAGTTTAGCACAAATGCACTAGAAGCATGCATGAAGAGAGCGTGCATGAAGAGGGGTGTTGAGTTGAGCATGCATGAAGAGGGAACAACTATGCTGAGACGAGAACGCAACCAAACACACCCCATATGCCATGCATGTTCATACCATTTGTGCCTTTCTACTTCACTTACTGGGGTACATTACTCAGGTTCGTACGTCCACTCCTGGGTACATATCCGTCTCGTAGTTCCAGTCCCACGTGTTCTTCATATAGATGGAACAATCCTTCCATAACACGTGCACCTTGATGCTAGATGTCTTGCGTGTTGGCAAAAGGATGAACAAAGCTCACGTAAAAAAATAGAGTGGAAGAACATAGATTCCGGACGACCGAGAAGGAGCAAGGAACCTCGTGGTGGAGCGTCTGCACTCATAATATTTAATATTATTCAGCGATATAAAATTAACCAATCATCTCCACAGTGGACTGGAAGAGTACGAAACACGGCAACCCAGTGTAGTTACATCATACTAGTACATGGCTAACCCACGCTATCACCACATTTCCTAGCTTCTGTGCGACACCTATCTCTAGTAATCCAGCAGCCTGTATTGCTTCTCCCTCCTCGTCTCTATCAAAGTGCGGCGGGCTGGCGTTTTTGCCATCTATTGAGGTCGGTTAACTCATCACATGTTAGCGACATGCCAAGAGCATTCTAAAAAAAATTCTTTTCACGTTCCATTTTCAAAAATAAAAAATCCTTTCACATACGAATTTGCCTGTATGCTTTGAGAAACTTGCATGTCCTATACTGCTCCTATTTGATACTCTAACTTAGCTAGAGGTTAGACTAACTCATGACTAACCCTGAACTAACTATAGCCGAAGAGGTATTTGTGTGACAGGGTTAGATTGACAATAAATGCACTTGATGGAGAGAGAAAAGTGATTTTTCAGTGGTCCCAATGAGAACTATCTCCAGTTAGCACCTCTTGGGTGGGATAGTTTTTTTGGTGGGTTCGGTGCAACTTGCTCCAATTTAAACCCTCATGCTTGGATACTTTAGGGCTATTTGAGACCCAACTAGCTCAATCTAACTCTAACCCATGGATCCAAACAGGGCCTATGGCCAGTCTCGACGCGGAGCAGTCGCGTGCACCGGGAAGCGGCGCTCTCTCGGCCGTCGCGCCACTTCAAAGCTGGCGCCAGTGAGAGGTCGCCTCCGCTCTGGCCGGGCATTAATGCGACACTGATGCTCCAGGGTGACGCTTACCGTTTCACGCGGGAAGCACGCACTGGCAAGGGAGTATAGGTTTTGAACCGTTTCAGGTGTAGTACTGGTAGTTTGCAAAACTACTCAATTATTGCACTCAGTTTCCTAAGAAATTGTGGTAAAAAAACATTACTCCACACTTCCACAGCCCGCTTCCCTTCTCCTTCCTCTTCCATCGCCCGCGCACGTCCACGGGAAGCGACCGGTCAACCCTTATATAGGAGTGCTAGGACAAAAAGATGCATGCATGACCACTATAATTTCCATATTAAGGCGCCGCTCCGGCGGGAGTATGGCATATGCTGTTACCTTCAGCCGGGCCATGGCTACCGGCTGACGGCGACCAGAGAAGAGGCGGTGGGAGGGGAATGAATGCAGCTACTGTTTGGGTTCGCCTTTCGGCTTAAATAAATGCGCAGCATCACGTGTACCCGCGGGTGCACAAATTGTAACATACGTGTCTGCTTAAGTGAGCGTCACGTAACTGGTGTGTGTATGAGAGATTCTGAGAGACAGAGTGCGTGTGTGCGACTCTACTCTTCGGACATGTACTCAACCTTTTGCTTCGGGATATAAGTATAATGGTATTTACTTTAGCTAGTGATTTACGTGGCCATGTTAACGTGGTTGTGTCAAAAAAATGTCACTTCCTGCTCGTGATTTGCGTTATATAATTACAAGCAAGATTCTCGTGCATTGCATGGAACATCAATATGCATTTGTTTTACAAAACACCTGTTGGGATTGACCCATGAAGGAGTAATCCCATGTGTAAAAACTAATGATATCTCGAGAATTTTATCGGAAAACTGGTATCTCGGGAATGTCATCGAAAAAAATGAAAGATGAGAGATAAGGCAAGGAGGAGTGGAGCATGGTGGTGACTGGTGGTCGGAATGGGCGGAGGCATGGGGATGGACGGCGCCGGCAGGCGGCAGCGGCCACCATGCATGCCAGATTGTTCCAGAGACTTATTCCTTTTTTAATTGTTGACCAATAAGGTTGTGGGAGATAATGATGTGGAGAGAGGTGCGGGTATCTTTTGTAAAATTATCATAGTTTGCTTTCTATCCATCAGATATAGATCATACAGTTTGTATTACAAGATGGCAGGCACACCATCATCGCCAACTCGTTTTTTATAAGGGTACAGATGATAAGTTTGCTGACTACTAAAGTAAAGTGGAATTTGTCCATGTTATGCAAGTAAATAAAGCTGATTGTTTATCATACGGGTAAGGTTGGATTAAGGGTGGTAGGAACAAATGCTCCGCCTAGAGCATGTGTGTGTGAGATGGAGTCTTAGTGTGTGTGGGGTGTGTGTGTGTGTGTGTGAGAGAGAGAGAGAGATGGAGT